>NW_027507791.1:49881674-50106721 GCF_037356315.1 Lithobates pipiens
GAAAATTTTAGATCCTGCTCTCAAACTTTGTGTGCTGGAAATTCCAATGGAAAAAGTCAGATGGAGGATGTCGAATTCCCTTCCACAGGCGGTGGCCTCAGCAGGGGACATTGATAATGTTAAAAAAACTATTAGATAAGCACCAGAACAACCGCAACATACAGGGATATACAATGTAATACTGACATATTATCACACACATAGGTTGGACTTGATGGACTTGTGTCTTTTTTTCATCCTCATCTACTATGTAACTATGAAAGAGCAATGCAACAAAGTCCTTAAAGCCTAATTGAAGTTTACCTATTTATTAATTTAAAGCAGATGCTTGGACTTAAATAGTATAATTCTTATATGCAATATATTACATAGTTAGTGATATCTGTCAGCAAACATAAGTCCAATGATCATGAACCAAAACAAAAATTAAAACATTTAAATACGCAGCTCTAAAAAATGTCCATGAACAATTGAATTCATGTAAGCCCTTGTTCACACAGTCGGACATTCCGACCACAAAATCCGTCTGATTTTTTCCAACAGATGTCTTGTATCAATGACAAAAATAATTCCTCAAGGGCTGGATAAAGGCAGGTAGTTTGGAGATCACAGCTTTGGAGCATTCAAGCTACAGTTGTTTTCATATGTTGATCATCATACCCTGGCAAAATGTATAATTTCTTGGCCATTTTTCTGAGAATATGAATGATAACACAAAAACTTTTCTTTCACTCATGGTTAGTGTTTGGCTGAAGCCATTTATTATCAATCAACCGTGTTTACTCTTTTTAAATCATAATGACAACAGAAACTACCCAAATGACCCTGATCAAAAGATTACATACCGTGTATTGCCCCGTTAACATCAATGACAGCTTGAAGTCCGTTGGAGGGGCATTTGTGGATGAGGCTCTTTATCTTCTCAGAGGATAAAGCTGCCCGTTCCTCTTGGCAAAAAGCCTCCAGTTTCTGTAAATTCTTGGGCTGTCTCGTATGAACTGCACGTTTGAGATCTCCCCAGAGCGGCTCAATGATATTGAGGTCAGGAGACTGAGATGGCCACTCCAGAACCTTCACTTTATTCTGCTGTAGTCAATGACAGGTTGACTTGGCCTTGTTGGCCATGTTTTGGATCATTGTCATATTGGAATGTCCAAGTACGTCCCGTGCGCAGCTTCCTGGCTGATGAATGCAAATGTTCCTCCAGTATTTTTTGATAACATACTGCATTCATCTTGCCATCAATTTTGACCAAGTTTTCAGTGCCTTTGTAGCTCTCACATCCCCAAAACATCAGCGATCCACCTCTGTGTTTCACAGTAGGAATGGTGGACCTTTCATCATAGGCCTTGTTGACTCCTCTCCAAATGTAGCGTTTATGGTTGTTGCCAAAAAGCTAAATTTTGGTCTCATCACTCCAAATGACTTTGTGCCAGAAGGTTTGAGGCTTGTCTCTGTGCTGTTTGGCGTATCATAAGTGGGATACTTTGCGACATTTGCATAGTAATGTCTTTCTTCTGACGACTCGACCATGCAGCCCATCTTTCTTCAAATGCCTCCTTATTGTGCATCTTGAAACAGCCACACCACAAGTTTTCAGAGAGTCCTGTATTTCACCTGAACTATTTGTGGGGGGGTTTTTCATCACAAACAATTTTCCTGGCAGTTGTGGTTGAAATTTTAGTTGGTCTACCTGACCATGGTTTGGTTTCAACGGAACCCCTCATTTTCCACTTCTTGATTAGAGTTTGAACACTGCTGATTCTCAATTCCTTGGATATCTTGTTATATCCCTTTCCTGTTTTATACAGTTCAACTACCTTTTCCCACAGATCCTTTGACAATTCTTTTGTTTTCCCCATGACTCAGAATCCAGAAACGTCAGTGCAGCACTGGATGAAAGATGTAAGGGTCTGTCAGGAGTCCAGAAACTCATTGACCTTTTATACACACACACTAATTACAAGCAAACAGATCACAGGTGAGGATAGTGACCTTTTTTTTTTTATTATTCATTTTTATTTATTTATAATATAATTATTACGCAAACAGTAAAAGAAGATTTAAAAATAGAGCTTTACAATACATAGTGTAATACTTAACAGTGCATAACGACATTATTTACCCTACCCACCCACGTCCACCCACCCAATCGTCCACCACCCACACCTTTCCCTCACAGCACTCAAACTGTTAGGTATATTTGCCTGCTGTTGTTTACACATCCGTCAAGGGGCACGGAGAGGTGGGTGGAGCCCTCCCAGGGGTCAGGAAGACCTACCGAGGCAATGGGCTTTAGAAATCCTCCAAAATCTTGGGTTGGTAGTAATAGGGGGAAGAAGAAGAAAGAAACAAGTTCCCCCTCCTCCACATTCTACCCACTCCCCCTCTATGGAGGGTGCCCCAACTCGTCCAACCAAGGTCACCACATTCTTTCAAACTTCCTATAATTGCCCTGCCTGATGTATGTCACTCTATCATTCTCAATTGTTGAATTGATGGTCTCAACCCAATTCTCCACAGACGGGGGGGTTGTGTGTCTGCCATTTTTGTGCGATTCATTTTCTTGCCTGAAATAGGCATCTCAGGACTACTTCCATGGTATCTTTTGGGACTCCACCCCCCTCCATACCCCCCAATAGGCAAGTCTTAGCCCTTGTACACACGGTCGGACATTCCGACGAAAAAAAAACGATCGGACCGTGTTGTCGGATAATCCGACCGTGTGTGGTCTCCATCAGACTATTTCCGTCGGAATATCCGATGGACCAAGTTTTCCAGCTTGGCTATAAAATTTTCCGACAACACGATCTGATCGGACCTTGTCCGATCGTGTGTAGAGAATTTCCGATCGGACAAAGTGCCACGCATGCTCAGATCAAATTCCTAGACCAAAGCTATTGGCTACTAGCCTGAACGTAGTCCCATCGTAACGAAATAACGTCATCACGTTATGAATGATCGGATTTTTCCGACAACTTTGTCCGACCGTGTGTATGCAACAGTTTCGGACAAAATCCGACGGATTTGGTTGTCGGAATGTCCATCTGTGTGTACAAGGGCTCAGGTGTACGTTCTATTGCGGTCTTGAGGATGGTGACCTTTAATAGCTATTTAAACCCCTTTGTGCCAACTTGTGTGCATGTTATCAGGCCAAAATCACCAGGGTATGTCAACTTTTGATCGGGGTCATTTGGGTAGTTTCTGTTGCCATTATGATTTAAAAAAAGTAAACACAGTTGACTGATAATAAATGGCTTCAGCCAAACACTAACCATGAATGAAAGAAAAGTTTTTGTGTTATCATTCATATTCTCTGAAAATGGCCAATAAAGCATAAATTCTGCCAGGGTATGTAAACTTATGAGCACAACTGTAAATGCGTATATTGTACTTAATAATGTCCTTTTTTTCTGTGTATTTTTTCATACTAAGTGTTGCAGTAAGGGTTAAAACTGAGTCCAGGTTCAAGCCCCACCATCCAAGTGGGCATAGAGTTAGAATAAAAAATTGCCGAGCGAAGCGAGGCCGTGCCCGAAGCGTGGCGAGCCCGCGAGGGGCCCTGGCACTAAGTGCTACCATATGTCCACTTGGATGGTGGGGCTTGAACCTGGACTCAGTGCGTAGGCGCCGTTCATCTTCGGAGACTTTCGGAGTCTCCTCGTCCTCCGTACTGCGCAAGCGCTGAGCCCGCGCAGTACGGGGCGGACACTATGCGATGGGGGGACAGTTTTTGGCAGAACACCGGCCCTTCATTTATTGCTTTTTGGTGCGTACTACAGGCCTCTGTTTTACCCATAATAACTCTTACAGGAGTGAATTTTCATTCTTAGCCCTTGTACACACGGTCGGAGATTCCGACGGAATGTGTCCAATCGGACCGTTTTGTCGGATAATCTGACTGTGTGTGGGCTCCATCGGACTGTTTCCGTCAGAGTATCCGACGGACTAAGTTTTCCAACTTGTTGGTAAAATTTTCCGACAACATGATCCGATCGGACATACTCCGATCATGTGTAGAGAATTCCGATCGGACAAAGTGCCACGCATGCTCAGATCAACTTCCTACACCAAAGCGATTGGCTACTAGCCTGAACGTAGTCCCGTTGTAACAAAATAACGTCACCACATTCTGAAAGATTGGATTTTCCGACAACTTTGTCCGACTGTGTGTATGCAACAGTTTCGGACAAAATCCGACCGTGTGTACAAGGGCTTAGGGGTAGATTTCCTCTAACTTCCTGTTGTCTCCTTCCGTTTGTTAGTAGGAGTCCTTTGTAAGTCAGATGTCTGCGTAGTGTACATTTTAACCAATCCTGGTGTCATACTGACGAAATCCGGTCTGGGTTTTGAAAAGATATTCTTATGCAATCTAGCGTGCCAGTTCTAATTTATGAATTCTGCACAGCATATGGTCTTGACCTACATACAGAACTGAGGAGGAAGTCTTTCTGGCCACTGTGGCCTCCTGCAGTCAGTACGGTACGTAGTTACACAGCTACAGTGTATACACTGCTGTGCAAAAGTTTTAGGCAGCTGTGAAAAAATGCTGCAAATTAACCACTTCAGCATCCGGAAGGTTTTCCCACTTCATGGCCAAGGCATTTTTTTTTCTTTTCAGCGCTGTACTACTTTAACTGGTAATTGCGCGGTCATGCAACACAGTACCCAAATAAAATTTTTATCATTTTTGCTCACAAATATACAATTTCTATTTTTCTTTTTCTTTTTTTTAACATATAAACAAAAAAATACAGAACTTTTTTTTTTTTCTGCTATAAATCCAATCCAATAAAAAAAACTAATTTCTTCTTAAATTGAGGCCAAAATGTATTCTGCTACATGTCTTTGGTAAAAAAATAAAAATAAAAAAAAAGTGTATATAGATTGGTTTGCGTGAAAGTTCTCATGTATACAAACTATGGTATCTACGGTGGAGAAAATAAAACCTTGGAACCTCCAGAAACATGCTTGTAATCCAAAGCACTTGTATATCAAAGCAAATTTCCTCATAAGAAGTAATGGAAACTCAGATGATTTGTTTCAGAACCATTTATTCATAAGTCCTTCAGTTTATGGTCCATATAAAAAAATTATGGTAATGTGATAGGCCAGGGCTCAAAATTTCAAGCCCCGGGCTACTAGCCAGGCCTCAAGGGTTACTCGCCACCAGTTGCCCCACCCAAACCCTACCCTGAACCACCCCTAATTCCACCCCTAAACACGACCTCATAAATTATATCATGAAATTACCCTTAAATGTTTTATGCAAAATTAAGCAACTTTATCCATGCTCATCAATGCAGCCTCGCCCGTGTCCACCAATGCAGTCTCACCCATGTCCACCAATGCAGCCTCACCCGTGTCCACCAATGCAGCCTCACCCTTGTCCACCAATGCAGCCTCACCCTTGTCCACCAATGCAGCCTCACCCCTGTCCACCAATGCAGCCTCACCCGTGGCCACCAATGCAGCCTCACCCGTGGCCACCAATGCAACCTCACCCGTGTCCACCAATACAGCCTCACCTGTGTCCACCAATGCAGTCTCACCCTTGTCCACCAAGCAGCCTCACCCATGTCCACCAATACAGCCTCACCTGTGTCCACCAATGCAGCCTCACCCGTGTCCACCAATACAGCCTCACCCGTGTCCATCAATGCAGTCTCACCCTTGTCCACCAATACAGCCTCACCCGTGTCCACCAATGCAGCCTCACCCGTGTCCACCAATGCAGCCTCACCCGTGTCCACCAATGCAGCCTCACACTTGTCCACCAATGCAGCCTCACACTTGTCCACCAATGCAGCCTACCTGTGTCCACCAATGCAGCTTCACCCGTGTCCAGCAATGCAGCCTACCTGTGTCCATCATGAAGGGGAGCAGAGGAGAAGAAGAGCATTGCTGGCTGGATGATATGAGCGCCGAGGGACATTACTGAAACAGCTTTGATTTAAATTGTCATGTGTTCCCGCCGCTCAGCGTCCTGTACAGCCCCGCCCCCTGGCCAGGGAACTTAGATACACATCACTCCTCCCATGTTGGACGGGTGATCTGTCTATCAAATTCCCCGGGACCAGGGGTCGGGGCTGTGTCTGAAAGCGAGTGCGGGGAACACACAGGAATTGAAATCAAAGCTGCTAGTGTTGTTCCCTGGGCTCTTATCACCGGGCCGGCTCTGTCCTCTCTCTTCCCCTTTGTGAGCGCTGGGAAAAGGACTCGCCGGCCGGCAGTGCTCGCCTCCCCTCCATCTCAGACAGCCCCTCCTTGCCAGCCCTCAAAATTCACTCGCAAAATGCGAGCAGGCGATTGTCAATTTTGAGGGCTGTGATAGGCTGTGTAACCATACAATGTCCATCCACAAATGGAAGCCTCCACAAGGGGATCAGAAGCAAAATCCAGCCGGAGCTACAGAGTATAAAAGAGAAGAAAGGCACCTCTAAGGCCGCGTACACACGGGCGGATTGTATGGCCTACTTAGTCCGTCATACAATCCGACGGACAGTCCGTCATACTTTCGAATGAACGGACTTGACCACACACGGATGCACAAACAGTCCGTCGAAAGCTTGCGCGATGACGTGTACAGCACGTACGACGGGACTAGAAATAGGAAGTCCAATACACAGCAATGCAACCTTCCGCCGTGTAAATCCTTTCTGAGCATGCGCCATTCTTAGTCCGTCGAACTAGCCTACTCACGAGCGGATTGTCCGCTGAAACCAAAGTATGACGGACAATAATACGGAAATTCCGAAATACTTAGTACGCCAGACTGCATGCTGAAAAAGTCAGCTGAAGCCCACACACGAGCGGACTGTCTGCTGAAATGTGTTTCGGCGGACTAAGTAGGCCATACAATCCGCCCGTGTGTACGCGGCTTAAGTGTAGTAATATGGTTACATTTAATGAAGGTACAACATTTAGCAACTCACATGGTCGATGATTAAAAGAGGCACACCCCAAGTATGCAGGCATCTGGGGTAAAGCTGTCCACATAGACCGTCCTCCACACCGCCGGCTCTCACTGACATCAGTCTGCAATCATGACCAGGAAGACTACCCTGCAGTAGAGCGATCTGAAAGCGAGGCTTGAATCGCTCATGGAGAGCAGCGTGGAAGGGATGACGTTGATGGCGGTGCGGAGGACGGTCTATGTGGACAGCTTTACCCCGGATGCCTGCATACTTAGATGTGCCGGTTTTAATCATCAATCATGTGAGTTGCTAAATGTTGTACCTTCATTAAATGTAACCATATTGCTACACTTAGAGGCGTCCTCTCTTCTCTTTTATACTCAGTTGTGATGTGACGCTACTTGTATATCAAGACATCGCTTGTTTATCAAGTCAAAATTTATTTAAAAATTTAGCTTGTCTTGCAAAACGCTCTCAAACCAAGTTACTCTTAAAGTGGGTGTAAACCCTTACAAACCACTTTGATCTACAGGTAAGCCTAGATTAAGGCTTACCTGTAGGTCCAAGAAATATCTCCTAAACCTATAAGGTTTAGGAGATATTTACCCGAAGACAACCACCGCTATCTATGGCGCATAAGCTGTAGACAGCTGTGCGCAGGCGCACTGGGCAGGCCACAGATCGCGTCGATATGCCGCGAGTGTTGGCTCCCGTGCGCATGCGCGGGAGTGACATGATCGCGGCTCCGGCGAATATAACTTTCCTACAGATTAAATAATATACACTGATTTGTGTTATGTTCACCCAAAAATTTTTGCAGAATACAGTTTGGCCTAAATTTATGAAGAAAGATTATTTGAAAAATTGTATGTTTTTTTAACCTTTTTTTGTTTAGCAAAAAATAAAAAACCCAGTGGTAAATAAATACCACCAAAAGAAAGCTCTATTTATGTGAACAAAATGATAAAAATATCATATGTGTACAGAGCTGCATGACCACGCAATTGCCATTCAAAGTGTAATGCCGCATACACACGATCGGAATTCCGGCCAGAAAAAGACAGATGAGAGCTTTTCATCGGAAAATGCAACCGTGTGTATGCTCCATCGGAATTTAGCTGTCCGAATTCCCGCCAGCCACAAATTGAGAGCGTGTTCTCAATTTTCCTGACAGAAAAACTATCTATCGAAAATTCCGATCGTGTGTATGCAATTCCGACACGTCACAAATCACGCATGCTCAGATTCAACTACGAGACGGAAGCTATTGGCTACTGGCTATTGAACTTGCTTTTTCTAGTCCCGTCGAACGTGTTGTACGTCACCACGTTCTAAACTATCGGAATTTGGTGTGACCGTGTGTAGGCAAGACAGCTTGAGCCGAATTCCGTCGAGAAAGCCATCAGAGCTTTTTCCAATGAGAATTCCGATCGTGTGTACGTGGTATAAGAGTGCTGAGAACTGAAAATTAGCCTTGGCAGGAAGGCCGTGAAATAGGGTTGCCACCTTTTCTTCAAGCCAAAGCCGAACACTTTAGCGGTTCCCAGCATTTCCCCTTAAATCAGGGTTCCCAAATATTCCCCTAAGGCTGGATTCACACCTATGCATTTTTAGTTCTTTTTGCATTTTGAATATTTGCACATTACAGTCTAAATCAGAGTTCACAGGGCGTTCCTTACATCTGAGTCCCTCTTACCCTAGTGTATTCAGAGACTTCAGTTACAGATATTTCATGGTGAGCTCACTCACCTGAGGATGGAGGCTCAGGTATCGACACCTTTCATCCACAATGTATCTGCCGGTTGCTGAATTTCAGATTTCCAGCCCACACATCCCTTTTCCAGAGGACCAGAACACCAGGGATTGGAGTGTGCCTGGTCAGAGTTGTAGGGGTGGGAGAAGGAGGAGCAGATCAAGCCCTCTCCTGTCCATGTATGGTAATGAGTCCTGTGCACACCCCTATGCACTCGACGGTTGTGGTACTCGTTTACTTGGGGAGCCAGAGTCCATTATAAATATTGTGTCTGGGTTTCCATTAAGAATATTGTGTCCAGGTTTCAGCAGGTCTGAAACCCGGGCACACAATTCTAAACCCAAACTGTCAAGGTGAATCCCAGACAGGTGGCAACCCTAGCGTGAAAGTGTCTGGTATTGAAGGGGTTAAAGTATAACTACAGTAAAGGCAAAACTTTTTACTTTTTAGTTTTGGATGGAGTGGAGAGGGATTAGGACACCTCTCTCTATTTGTTCTGTTTACTGTTATCATTGAAAGTGAAAGTAAAAGAAAACCCCAAATGTAGAAAAGTAATAGAGAGGAAATCTTCCAATTGGGACGCTAGTTCTGGTGACCTGGGGGGTTCCTCAAGATATTCCTCTTAATTTGCAGGGATTTCCTCTCACTTCCTGTTTGGCTACAGGACAGGAAGTTAAGATAAATCTCCCAAATGAAGCAAAAATGGCAAAAAATAAACCTTACAGGGGTTACAACTAGGGTTGCCCCGATACCAATACTAGTATCATTACCGATACTGAGCGTTTGCGCGAGTACTTGTACTCGCACAAATGCTCCCGATGCTTCACCTGATACCTGGGAGAGAGGAATAAAGCGTCTCGGCGCAACCGGAAGTCAGCGGGCGGAACAGCAGAAGTGATGCTCTGTGTTGACGTCAGCGGTTGGACATCCCGACGCCCATCTTGGTACACCCTGCACTCGGCTGCAGTAAGCCAGCAGCAGACATCTTATTACACCCCCGCCCATATAGTTCGAGCTGGGTGTAACAAGGTGACCTCTGCTGCTTTTAATATGGGCGAGTGCAAGGAGTACCAAGATGGGCGTCGCAGCAGCCTTTCCTCATTGCATGAGAGTGCCTGCCCATCGGTGCCCATAAATGTCACCTATCAGTGCCCAATGCCCATAAGTGCTGCCTATCAGTGCCAGCCACCTGTCAGTGCCATCAATCAGTGCCAGCGTCACCTGTCAGTGCCATCTATCAGTGCCAGCATAACCTGTCAATGCCATCTATCAGTGCCAGCCACCTGTCAGTGCCATCTGTCAGTGCTAGCCATTAGTGCCATCTGTCAGTGCCAGGCATCAGTGCCATCTGTCAGTGCCAGCCGTGCCACTTAATCTGTATTGTGCTTTGAAAACTGTCACATAACATTAAAAAAAAGTATTGGTAATCGGTATCGGCGAGTACTTGAAAAAAAGTATCGGTACTTGTAATCGGTCTTAAAAAAGTGGTATCGGGACAAGCCTAGTTACAACCCTCCCTTACTCTATCCAAAATTAAAATATAAAAGTTTTGCCTATAGTTCTACTTGAAGTGTCTTATGTACAGTATATTACTATTGGAAAGTGCCTTGTGGATTAACAGCGCCCTCCCCTGCCTGAAAAGTGTTATTATTTTTATTTTTTGATATTAATTTTTTTTTTTTTAAAGATATTTTACTTTGAGCGTACAGCATTTTTGGGATTCACAATAGGTGTTAAAAAACGTTTAAATAATAATAATGGATCTAAACTGCTTTGCTGTTTTTCGAGCAGGACTACATGCTGATGATACAGAGGTTCCCAGCAGAGGATGAGGTAAGTCTACCATAGGAAATGAGTTAATTAGCTCATATAACTTTGTTTAGAGGTTAGAGTTTGGTTTAGAGGTTTTGTGGTTTAGAGATTTGTGGGTTGATGGAGAGTTAAACCATATGACAGTCTCTTCTATCTCTCGGGGCTCTATTAGTGACGTCTCTGTTCTGAGGTCATTAACACCTTCTGAGGTCATTGAGGATCTCTCACCATACTTGTTGGATTCTATGTTTAATATACACTCACCAGCCACTTCATTAGGCACACCCATCCAATCGTTTGGTAACACAAATTGGTAATCAGCCAATCATATGACAGCAACTCAATGTATCTAGGCATCTAGACATGGTAAAGACTAGCTGAAGTTCAAACCAAGCATCAGAATGGGGAAGAAAGGGGATCTAAGTGACTTTGACCATGGCATGGTTGTTGGTGCCAGATGGGCCAGTCTGGGTATTTCAAAAACTGCTGATCTCCTAGGATTTTCATGCACAACCCTCTCACGGGTTTACAGAGGATGGTCTGAAAAAAGAGAAAATATCCAGTGAAGGGCAGTTGTGTGGATGAAAATGCCTTGTTGATGTCAGAGGAGAATGGTCAAACTGGTTTGAGATGATAGAAAGGCAAACAGTAACCCAACTGGGTGCCACTCCTGCCAGCTAAAAACAGGAAACTGAGGCTACAATTTGCACAGACTCACCAAAATTAGACAATATAAGATTGGAAAAACCATGATGAGTCTCGATTTCAGCTGCTACATTTAGATAGTAGGGTCAGAATATGGCATAAACATGAAAGCATGGATTCATCCTGGCTTGCATCAACGGTCCAGGCTGGTGGTGGCGTAATGGCGTGGGGGATTTTTTTTGGCACACTTTGGGTCCCTTAGTACCAATTGAGAAACGTTTAAACACCACGGCCTACCTGAGTATTGTTGCTGACCATGTCCATCCCTTTATGACTACAGTGTCCCCATCTACTGATGGCTCCTTCCAGCAGGATAATACACCATGTCACAAAGCTAAAATCATCTCACCACTGGACAATGAGGTCACTTTACTCCAATAGTCTCCACACTCACCAGATCTCATCCAATGGCCTCCACACTCACCAGATGTCAATCCAATAGAGTAACTTTGGATGGAGGTGGATCTGGTGGAACAGGAAATTTGCATCATGGATGTGCAGCTGACAAATCTGCAGCAACTGCGTGATGCTATCATGTCAATATGGACCAAAATCTCTGAGGAACATTTCCAACACCTTGTTGAATCTATGCCACCAAGAATGAAGGCAGTTCTGAAGTCAAAAGGGCGTCAAACCCGGTACTAGCAAGATGTATCTAATAAAGTGGCTGGTGAGTCTATATTCTGGTAAAATTAAAAGTATCAGGAGGAGCTGAAACACACAAAGGTGGATGATCTCACAGCTGAAGTTTCCAGCGGGGCACATTTTAGGGATTAGGTTAGGTCAAGATCAGGCTTTGGTCAAGAGTAATGGAAGATTAGAACCTCTGTTATATTTTTTCTTGTATTCTTGTTGCAGAATTTACCTTTCCTACTGGTCTGGGGAAGCCCATTGTTACTCTGACAGTGGGTTAGAAATATCTTTACCGGAGTCTCACATACTGTAGCAGTAAAAACCCAACAGGGTGTCAGGGAAATAGCCGCAGTCTCATAAGATACGTCCGTGTTAACGCGCGTCGGCGCCTACGCAAGCGCAAAGTAGTTACTAGACGTACGACCGACGCGACGCCTAACCGGGCGGGCTTACGCGGCGATGCCACGAATACGCAACGTACTAGACGTAGACGTACGATCGTTCCGACGCGCCCGCGACGTGACCCGGTCAGGCGGCCTATTTAAACGTTCGCCTGACACTCCTGCATTGCTGGATTATCGTCAGCTCTCCTGTGAACCTGTACCTGTGCTTCCTGTTATCCGATCTTCTGTGTACCGACCCGGCCTGTTTGACCCGTTCCTGTTGTTCTCCTGGCTCCGACTCCTGGCTTGTACCTGACGCTCCAGATCTGCTTCCTGCACCCGACCTCGGCTTGTTTGACCATTCTCTGGATTTCCGCTGCCTACTCTCGGATCTCCTAAGCACAGTTGTCCATCCAGGCTTACCCATCTGCTACCTGGTCTCTACTATTGCTACCTGGCAACCTGTGCTACTGTGGGCACTACATCCCTGTGCCAACTTCAGGGTTGTACTGCGCTCGGCCGCAAGGGGAGCCCTCTCAGCATCTCGGCCTCATCCTAGATCGTGACAGTATAATCCAGCCATGACAGAGGTCGACAGAGGTGACTCCCCATTAGAGGCCGTCCTACAAGAACTCTCGGCCCTTGCTCCAGCTATTCAAGAGCTCCGAGAGAAACATCACCGGCTGGAGGAGCGCCTGCAACACCCGCCTGAACCACCCACCTGCTCTGGTCAAGTTCCGGCGTCTACAATTTCAGCGGTCCTAGAACCACGAGTCCCGGCTCCAGAACATTTCTTCGGGGACCGAAGAAAATTCAGATCCTTCAGAAACTCCTGTTTCCTCTACTTCTCCCTGCAACCTCAGACCTTTGCTTCAGAGGCAACCAAGGTGGGATTCACCATTTCCTTACTGAGGGACGACCCCCAGACATGGGCCCACGGCCTGTTGGAACAATGTAGCCCTTATGTGAATACTCTGGACTTATTCTTTGAAGCCATGACCCGCCTGTATGATGACCCTTTCCGGACGGCTACAGCTGAGTCAGCTTTGCATGCTCTTCGCCAGGGTGGGCGACCTGTAGAGGACTATTCAGTGGAGTTCCGTACCTGGAGCTCTGACTCCGGCTGGAATGAGGCGGCCCTCAAATTTCAATATCGTATGGGGTTGTCCGAAGCTCTTAAGGATGAGTTGGCCAGACTAAAGATTCCCACTACACTCGAAGAACTCATCCTACTCGCCATCCAGCTTGACAGGCGTCTACGGGAACGTCAGCTAGAACGCTCCCGAACCACCTGCTCCATCCAGGCCCCACCTCCAGTTCGCCCAGCAGTATCCCCCGTTCTGAGGGGCATTCCCCGTCCCGCTTTAACCTCTGAAGAGAGACTGCTCCGCCGTCAGGCACACCTCTGCTTCTACTGTGGGAAATCAGGACATTTTATTAGCAACTGCCCTACAAGGCCGAGTAAACCAGCCTCAAACACTCCCTCTCACCTTCAGGTAGCAATGACAGCTTCTGCCCACATCACTCTTCCAGTCACGTTGATGGTGGCGGGCAGCAGGATCCCTCTACAAGCAATCATTGATTCCGGAGCCTGTAGTTGCTTTCTGGACTTAACCTTGGCCAGGAGTCTGGCTCTCCCACTGAATCGCAAGGAACAGAGCCTGACCGTCCGTTTGGCCGATGGCTCCTTACCTAGTTCAGGTCATGTCACCCAGGAAACTAGTCCCATCCTGACAATCACCGATTCGGGTCACCAAGAATTCCTTAAATTCGACATTCTGAGCTCTCCGATGTTCCCTGTTATCCTAGGGATCCCTTGGCTACAGGCTCACAACCCCCAGATCGATTGGCTCACAAGGGCGGTTTTCTTCACATCTGTCTACTGCCAGCAGCACTGTCTGGACTTCATCCCTCACGAATTGCCCGGCTGTCTGACCATACAACCCACATCTAGTCCGGCTTCTCGCATACCAACAATCTACCAGGATTTCAGAGACGTTTTTGATAGGAGGAAAGCCGATACTCTACCTCCTCACCGCCCCTATGACTGCCCCATTGAATTACTACCTGGGGCCCCCATTCCTTTTGGTCGGATATTTCCCCTTTCGGAGACAGAATTGGAGGCTCTACGACAGTACATCGACGAAAACCTGGCCAAGGGATTCATTCGTCCCTCTTCATCCCCTGCCGGAGCAGGTATCTTCTTTGTGGAGAAGAAAGATAAGACCCTAAGGCCATGTGTGGACTATCGGGAATTAAATAATATTACCCTCAAGAATCGGTATCCTCTTCCGCTTATCCCTGAACTTCTCCAGAGATTCCGTACCTCTCGTATTTTTACAAAACTTGACCTACGTGGGGCTTATAATCTTGTCCGTATCCGGGAGGGGGACGAGTGGAAGACCGCGTTCAGAACAAGATTTGGTCATTTCGAATATCTGGTCATGCCCTTTGGACTATGTAACGCCCCGGCAACCTTTCAACATTTTATCAATGATATTTTTTGGGAGTACCTTGACCACTTTGTTGTCGCCTACCTTGACGACATCCTGATTTTTTCACCCTCACTAGAGCTTCACAGAGTACATGTTAGGAAAGTACTAAGTATTCTTAGAACTCACGGGTTATACGCCAAAGCCGAGAAGTGTGACTTTGAGAAGGAATCTATCCATTTCTTGGGACTCATTATTTCCACGGGGGGAATTGCCATGGACCCGCAGAAGGTGAAATCCATTTTGGATTGGCCCGCTCCTGCTGACAAGAAGGGGGTACAGAGGTTTATTGGCTTCGCAAACTTTTACCGAAGGTTTATACGGGGCTTCTCCACCATCGTAGCCCCCATCACCTTGACTACTCGCCAGCACACCAAGTTCCATTGGTCCCCAGCAGCCCAGTCCGCTTTTGAGCAGCTCAAGACCCTATTTACCTCTGCGCCCATCCTGCAACACCCAGATCCCGCCTTACCCTTCGTACTAGAGGTTGATGCCTCGGAGGTGGCCACCGGGGCGATCTTATCCCAACGCCAAGGTCCCAAGGCCTTACTGCACCCTGTAGCCTTCTTCTCTCGGAAGATGAGTCCCCCAGAGAAGAACTATGATGTAGGGGACCGGGAACTTCTAGCGATCAAGACCGCTCTTGAAGAATGGAGGTACCTCCTAGAGGGTGCCGCTCACCCCATTTTAATTTTCACAGATCACAAAAACTTGGAGTATCTCCGTACGGCCAGACGCCTAAGACCCCGACAGGCCCGGTGGGCTTTGTTCTTTTCAAGATTCCATTTCCATATCACCTACCGCCCGGGATCTAAAAACAGCAAAGCGGATGCCTTATCTAGGATGTTCCCCGATACCCCCGAGGGGGCCCCACCTAGTACAATTTTGTCCTCCCAGAATTTCTTGTTAATACAACCAGACCTGAAATCTTCTATTGAACTGGCTACTAGACAGTGCACGGAGACCGAAGCTTCTGCCCTGAGGAGTCAAGGAGGGCTTCTATGGCACCAGGACAAGGTTTTTGTTCCCCAGCAGGCCAGGTTACTAGTATTGAAGACCTTCCACGATCACCCACTTGCAGGCCACTTTGGAGTGCGGAAGACGACGGACCTTGTACGGCGGTCCCTATGGTGGCCTACCTTAAAAGCGGACTGTAAGGCATACGTAGATTCCTGCACCACCTGCCAGCGCAACAAAGGACCTAACATCAGACCCTGGGGTCTACTAAGACCACTGCCAGTCCCGGAAAAACCATGGAGAGAAATTTCCATGGATTTTATTGTGGAACTACCTCCCTCTGAAGGGTTTACGGCCATCTTGGTGGTCGTGGACCGCCTGTCCAAGATGGCACACTTCTTGCCGCTTAAGGGGACTCCCTCTGCCCTAGATACAGCAAAAACTTTTATTAAAGAGATTGTCCGGCTACACGGGGTACCTGATAGTATTGTATCAGACAGAGGGGTACAATTCACCTCTAAATTTTGGAAGGAACTGTGTAAATTGCTCTCAATTAAGATTTGTTTATCATCTGCCTATCACCCACAGAGTAATGGACAAACCGAAAGAACCAATCAAACACTAGAGCAATACCTGCGATGCTTCTGCTCCTTCTCCCAGGACGATTGGGTTTCCTTGCTACCTTGTGCGGAATTCGCCTATAATAACTCTGTGCACGCCTCCACCAACCAGTCACCCTTCTGGGCAAACTACGGATTCCACCCTTCATTTCTGCCTAACACCATCCCTGAGTCATCCGTCCCGGCAGTTCAAGACCGAGTAAATTTCATTCACTCGAACTATCTAATACTTCAAGACACCATGAGAAGGGCCCAGGAGGAATACAAGAAGCAGTATGATAAAAGGAAGAGAATCAACCCCATCTTTAAGACAGGGGATAAGGTGTGGCTTTCAGCGACAAATCTTAGACTGCCTCTTCCTTCCCGGAAACTGGGACCTAAATTTCTGGGTCCTTTTGAAATCAAACGGGAGATTAACCCCGTAGCCTTTGAACTTGTTTTGCCTGATTCGTTTAAGATCCATCCTATATTTCATGTTTCCCTCCTTAAACCTGTTACCCTTAGTCCATTTTCAGGAAGAGAAGAAATGCCTCCGCCTCCAGTTCGAGTTGGTGAAGAAACCGAATACGAGGTTGAGTCCATCCTCGACTGTCGTCGGAGAGGTAGGACCATCCAGTTTTTAATTAAATGGAAGGGGTATCCTGTTGAAGAGAACTCATGGGAGCCTGCCGATCATGTACATGCTCCTGAACTTTTAAGTAGGTTCCGCACCCGGTATCCTGAAAAGTGGGCTCGGTTGGGCATCCGGAGGCTGCCCCTTGGGGGGGGGCACTGTCAGGGAAATAGCCGCAGTCTCATAAGATACGTCCGTGTTAACGCGCGTCGGCGCCTACGCAAGCGCAAAGTAGTTACTAGATGTACGACCGACGCGACGCCTAACCGGGCGGGCTTACGCGGCGATGCCACGAATACGCAACGTACTAGACGTAGACGTACGATCGCTCCGACGCGCCCGCGACGTGACCCGGTCAGGCGGCCTATTTAAACGTTCGCCTGACACTCCTGCATTGCTGGATTATCGTCAGCTCTCCTGTGAACCTGTACCTGTGCTTCCTGTTATCCGATCTTCTGTGTACCGACCCGGCCTGTTTGACCCGTTCCTGTTGTTCTCCTGGCTCCGACTCCTGGCTTGTACCTGACGCTCCAGATCTGCTTCCTGCACCCGACCTCGGCTTGTTTGACCATTCTCTGGATTTCCGCTGCCTACTCTCGGATCTCCTAAGCACAGTTGTCCATCCAGGCTTACCCATCTGCTACCTGGTCTCTACTATTGCTACCTGGCAACCTGTGCTACTGTGGGCACTACATCCCTGTGCCAACTTCAGGGTTGTACTGCGCTCGGCCGCAAGGGGAGCCCTCTCAGCATCTCGGCCTCATCCTAGATCGTGACACAGGGGTTCTAATCCTTCCCTGCTTTATCCAAAAATTAAAAAAAAAAAAATATTGTGAACATATACTCCAAAGTAGACAGAAGCCTTTACTTATTTTGAAAGATTTACAAAAAATAGTAATCATGGATGAAGGTAATCATCTGATACATATATCAGATGGTATATAATATTGTCCAGCTCCTTGTTCACATCACAGTGCCATAGCCAACAAAGAGCAATGATAGCTGAACTCTGCCATCCCTGGCCACTTCCCAGACATACTTTGCATGGATGATATTTATGATATGCCCATTCTTCAATTGATGCAGTGAGTGCATACATCGTATGGAACCAAAAGTATTGAGACACCTGCCTTTACACGCACATGAACTTTAATGGCATCCCAGTCTTAGTCCGTAGGGTTCAATATTGAGTTGGCTCACTATAACAGCTTCAACTCTTCTGGGAAGGCTTTGACCATTCTTCCAGAAGCACATTGGTGAGGTCAGGCACTGATGTGGACACAAAGGCCTGGCTGGCAGTCTCCGCTGTAATTCATCACAAAAGTGTTCTATCAGGTTGAGGTCAGGACTGTCAAGTTTCTCCACCCCAAACTCGCTCATCCATGTATTTATGGATCTTGCTCTGTGCTCTGGTACGCAGTCGTGTTGGAACAGGAAGGGGCCATCCCCAAACTGTTCCCACAAAGTTGGGAGTATGAAATTGTCCAAATTGTCTTGGTATGCTGACGCCTTAAGAGTTTCCTTCACTTGAACTAAGGGGCCAAGCCCAACCCCTGAAAATCAACCCCACACCATAATCCCCCCTCCACCAAATGATTTAGACTAGTGCACAAAACAAGGCCCATAAAGACATGGATGAGTGAGTCTGGGGTGGAGGAACTTGACTGGCCTGACCTCAACCTGATAGAACACCTTTGGGATGAATTAAAGCTGAGACTGCGAGCCAGGTTTTCTCGTCCACATCAGCGCCTGACCTAACAAATGTGCTTCTGGAAGAATGGTCAAACATTCCCACAGACACACTCCTAAACCTTGTGGACAGCCTTCCCAGAAGAGTTGAAGCTGGTAGAGCTGCAAAGGGTGGGCCAACTCAATACAGAATCCTACGGACTAAGACTGGGATGCCATTAAAGTTCATGTGCGTGTAAAGGCAGATGTCCTAATACGTTTGGTAATATAGTGTATGTTTTTATGTTCTATTTATACTAATACATGGCTACACTTAGGTGGGGGCCCCATCTCTCTTTTATTTATGAATCTTTGGGGTTTGCACACCTTTTCCAGGCCGGTAAATGTACCGACAGCATGATATAAAGGAGTAGAATACAAAAATGAAAGCAGGATTATTAAAGGAACACTCTATTTTTGATTTATTATACAACATAATGCACGTTTGCTAAAAAAAAAAAAAAAAAAAAAAAGTTTCGTCTGGAGTTGGGCTTTGAAAATAAAGTACACACGGGCGGACTGTATGGCGTACTTAGTCCGTCGAAACACATTTCAGCGGACAGTCCGCTCGTGTGTGGGCTTCAGCGGACTTTTTCAGCGTGCAGTCTGGCGTACTAAGTATTTCGGATTTTTCGAAATTCTGTCCGTCGTACTTTGGTTTCAGCGGACAATACGGTCGTCAGTATGCTAGTTCGACGGACTAAGAATGGCGCATGCTCAGAAAGGATTTACACGGCGGAAGGGTGCTTTGCTGTGTATTGGACTTCCTATTTCTAGTCCCGTCGTACGTGCTGTACACGTCATCGCGCAAGCTTTCGATGGACTGTTTGTGCATCCGTGTGTGGTCAAGTCCGTTCAGTCGAAAGTATGACGGACTGTCCGTCGGATTGTATGACGGACTAAGTACGCCATACAGTCCGCCCGTGTGTACGCGGCCTAACATAGCAGACAGATTTCTGTTGACTGAGAATTATAACTTGAACAGGAAGGAAGATGTATCTTGGTCTCATCGTGGCCAGTAGTGATTATGGATTAGCTCTCAGTCAGGCTCGTTTATGGGTATAGGAAGCAAGCGGTGTCAGATGTCTTTGGCATTGCGTTTTGCAAAGACTTTTTGTACGTACAAGAAAAATGCTATAAGGATAATTGACAGTAAAGCTGAAGGAACTTTTGGTAATATAAACCAGTGGTCTCCAAAATGCGGCCCGGGGATCGGATGGGGCCCACTGTTTGCCTTTATCTGGCTTTTGAGGCATTATTCTGGCCACTGACACCAACAATGAGGCATAATTCCTCCCACTGACACCAACAATGGGGGACTATTTCTCCCCCTAATGCCATAGATAGTACATTGTTCATTCCCACTGGGCACAGTCTGCACCCCCCAAAAAAAAATATTAAGGACAGTAAACTGGCCCCTTGTTCAGAATGTTTGGTGACCTCTGATATCAATTATGGGCTTCAAGAGGAAGTAAACCCTGATGAGTTTACTTCCTCCTTCATTCCCTGCAAAGGTAAAGCATAATGGACTACTATGCATCGCATAGTAGTCCATTATGTGCAACTTACCTGACACAAGAGCCAGCGAAGTCGCCGCTGTCCCCTTTACTCCGGCGCATCCATCTTCTCCATCTTCTCGGTGGGGTCTCGCTGCTCTGCCGCTGTCATTCGGCGAAGCCGCGATGACGTCACTCCCGCGCGAATGCGCACGGGAGCCGCCACTCGCGGCATATCGCCGTTGACCGCGGTGCCACTCTTTCGCCAAATATCTCCTAAACCGTGTAGGTTAAGGAGATATTTATTGGACCTACAGGTAAGCCTTAATCTAGGCTTACCTGTAGGTCAAAGTTGGTTTTAAGGGTTTACAAACACTTTCAGTGTATCAGCATTGACAGTCATGTGCCGTTCCAATGCCATTTGAGAATTTGAGACCCCCCTTCAAGTGTCCCAATTTACACATACAGGGGTTGATTTACTAAAGGCAAATAGGCTGTGCCCTTTGTAAAGTACAGTTGCCCTCTACAAGTGCAGTTGCTCCAGAGCTTAGTAAATGAGGTAAACCTTCACTTCAAAGAATACCCAATGACGTGCAAGGAAAACAATGAAATAAAAACAGCTTTTTTTCTTGCACATGATTGGATGGTGGAAGTCAGCAGCAGAGCTTCTGATCACTTACTAAGATCTGGAGCAATTGCATTTTGCAAAGTGCACAGTCTACTTGCCTTTAGTAAATCAACCCCATAAGGTTTGTACACATTTTACCTACATGATGGAAGAGATACTATTGAAGGTCAGTCTATAGACTTGTAAATATAAAAAAACAATATTATAATTGACATAAAACACAAAAAAAAATATGTTTGCAGGTATTGTACAACAAAAGACAAGTGCAATGGTATTAAACCGGCTTTGAACTAGAAGATATTTCAAGCCTTGACAGCACATCTTCTACTCCCAGCAACCAATCAAATTACAACATGTAATTTAGTCCATTGTAGCTTAAGAACGAAAGCTAACTCCTAATTGGCTGCCTTTGTGAAACTCAGCTCTTTTTTATTCAACTCATTGGTGGTCTTTTAGAACGGTATACTTGCAAAAATCTGCTGTTAAACTTCACAAACTCAGATGTTTGTCCGTACTCTGACAACCAACTGCCAGTTTTCCCTTTCATCAACTGACACTTTTTGCAATGAATCCTATAAAAATCCAAAACACACCACCAAGTCAAACAAAAGACGTAAAACCAACTTGTCATAAGTCAGTCCATTTACATTAGTAGTTGGTAGGCCCTGTAGAAGATGGGTGAGGATTAGGTGTTCTGATAGATGCTTTCTGGCTCATCGAACATTTCTTGGGTGTCCGCCAAACGACGCATAGCTTTGGGCCTCACAGTAGAGTAGATAGGATTCTAAAAAAAAAAAAAAATACACATAAATAGATAAAACAAAGTCATAATAAAACAACACAACCAACCTTCTGCTGG
Organism: Lithobates pipiens; assembly: GCF_037356315.1. NCBI lineage: Eukaryota > Metazoa > Chordata > Amphibia > Anura > Ranidae > Lithobates > Lithobates pipiens. The sequence goes on from NW_027507791.1 coordinate 49,903,271, forward strand.
ACTGTCCAAAATGGAAAGAAGATGGCTGTTTTTCATTTCAATATGTTTATTAGAAGTTTGAGTAAACAAGAAAATAGAATCTGCTCATTGGACGCCCTCACAGGGGCTAATGGCTGTTTTTAAATAACATTGCAGAAATAAGGCATGGGTAACTATGCCTTATTTCAGGGCGTGCTATGCTTGCTCCCCATATTGCTTTTTATATGTGCACGGTTCCATGCATCAGAGGGGATGGAGTCACCGGGTGGCCCCGCCCTCCGTTATATAAGAACTGTCAGAAGAAGAGAAGCGTCACACAGCGGAAGCCTCCCATTGCGCGGAGCGGCCTGAGAACGAAGAAGAGACGCCGTGGAGGACGAGAACAACGGAGCAAGAAGAAGCGGATCGATGGAAGAAGAAGATGGAGGAAGAAGATGAAGAAACCGAAGGATTAAGAAAAATAGAAGGAAGAAGACCAGAAGAAAGAAGATGAAAGAAGTCTTTAATAAAGGACTTTTCAAAGACCGTCTCCTGTCATTTTTAACACTTTTGTCACTTTTTTGGTGAAATTGTAGGAGTACTTTTGTACCCCCTTACCATTTCACACAGAGGGGGGCTGGGTGTCCCCTTGTTAAAGGGGGCTTCCAGATTCCGATAAGCCCCCCGCCCGCAGACCCCCACAACCACGGGCCAGGGTTGTGGGGATGATGCCCTTGTCCTCATCAACAAAGGACTTGTGCCCAAGCTGTGTCTTGTCGTTTTTAACATTTTTACACTTTTTTGTGAAATGGTAGGGGTAGGGGATTTGTATCCCGTTACCTTTTCACACAGAGGGAGGCCGGGATCTGGGGGTTAAAGGGGGCTTCCAGATTACGATAAGCCCCCCGCCCACAGACCCCCACAACCACCGTGCAAGGGTTGTGGGGGATGAGGCCCTTGTCCCCATCAACATGGGGACAAGGTGCTTTGAGGGTGACCCCAAAGCATCCTCCCAATGTTGAGGGCATGTGGCCTGGTACGGTTCAGGAGGGGGGGTGCTCTATCGTCCCCCCTCTTTTCCTGCCAGGTTGCGTGCTTGGATAAGGGTCTGGTATGGATTTTGAGGGGGGCCCCCTCGCCATTTATCTTAAAATCCATGCCAGACCTGAAGGGCCTAGTATGCTCTTGAAGGGGAACCCATGCCGTTTTTTTTTTACATTAAAGTCGTGTTGTAAGTCGCGCTGTGATTCACACTCAAGTCGTGTCCAAGTTGCCTCCCAAAGTCGTGCTGGAAGTCGTGTTGCCCCTGTGTGAATGGACTGTTATGATACAAGTTCAATAGACACAGATTGTTATTTGTTATTGTCAGAGTCACGTCGAATATCCTATCTGTATCGAACTGTGTCAAAACAAAAATGAAAATAAAGCATTTATTTATGTCGGATCTTTCGTTTTTCAGACTCTGTGCTTTCGTTGTCATTTGTCAAAACGATAACAAAAAAACCTGAAATTCAGACGAAAATGCATTCGGACAAAAAACGAATGCACATGTCTAGTAATATCACCATTTTTTTGCGTAACCAGTGCACTCATTAGGCACAGAGCCATTTTGATTAACTCTGTGCGATTTGATTGCTCTGATGGTCAATCATACCAATCACAAATGTAAACAGTACTGCTGTTTACATTTGAGAGCCCGCCCCTTCCTCCTCTGCTGCCAATTCTGATGATCTTCTGCATTCCTCTTCTCCAGGCATTCTCTAGGTAAAATTGCTTCTACTGACCACCAAAGAAAGGGGACACATTGAGCAACAAGGAGGGAGGCTCACTGACCATCACTGAACATCCAGAGGGTACAGGGTATATAGACTATAAAGGGGGCACATTGAGCAACAAGAAGGAAGGCCCACTGACCATCACTGAACATCCAGAGGGTACAGGATATATAGACTATAAAGGGGGCACATTGAGCAACAAGAAGGAAGGCCCACTGACCACCACTGAACATCCAGAGGGTATAGGATATATAGACTATAAAGGGGGCACATTGAGCAACAAGAAGGAAGGCCCACTGACCATCACTTAACATCCAGAGGGTACAGGATATATAGACTATAAAGGGGGCACATAGAGCAACAAGGAGGGAGGCTCACTTACCACCACTGAACATCCAGAGGGTACAGGGTATGTAGACTATAAAGGGGGCACATTGAGCAACAAGAAGGGAGGCCCACTGACCACCCCTGAACATCCAGAGGGTACAGGATATATAGACTATAAAGGGGGTACATTGAGCAACAAGAAGGAAGGCCCACTGACCATCACTTAACATCCAGAGGGTACAGGATATATAGACTATAAAGGGGGCACATTGAGTAACAAGAAGGGAGGCTCACTGACCATCACTGAACATCCAAAGGGTACAGGATATATAGACTATAAAGGGGACACATTGAGCAACAAGAAGGAAGGCCCACTGACCATCACTTAACATCCAGAGGGTACAGGGTATATAGACTATAAAGGGGGCACATTGAGCAACAAGAAGGAAGGCTCACTGACCACCACTGAACATCCAGAGGGTACAGGATATATAGACTATAAAGGGGGTACATTGAGCAACAAGAAGGAAGGCCCACTGACCATCACTTAACATCCAGAGGGTACAGGATATATAGACTATAAAGGGGGCACATTGAGTAACAAGAAGGGAGGCTCACTGACCATCACTGAACATCCAAAGGGTACAGGATATATAGACTATAAAGGGGACACATTGAGCAACAAGAAGGAAGGCCCACTGACCATCACTTAACATCCAGAGGGTACAGGGTATATAGACTATAAAGGGGGCACATTGAGCAACAAGAAGGAAGGCTCACTGACCACCACTGAACATCCAGAGGGTACAGGATATATAGACTATAAAGGGGGTACATTGAGCAACAAGAAGGAAGGCCCACTGACCACCACTGAACATCCAGAGGGTACAGGATATATAGACTATAAAGGGGGCACATAGAGCAACAAGGAGGGAGGCTCACTGACCACCACTGAACATCCAGAGGGTACAGGATATATATATACTATAAAGGGGGCACATTGAGTATCAAGAAGGAAGGCCCACTGACCATCACTTAACATCCAGAGGGTACAGGATATATAGACTATAAAGGGGCACATAGAGCAACAAGGAGGGAGGCTCACTGACCACCACTGAACATCCAGAGGGTACAGGATATATAGACTATAAAGGGGGCACATTGAGCAACAAGAAGGGAGGCCCACTGACCACCACTGAACATCAAAAGGGTACAGATTATATAGACTATAAAAAGGGCACACTGACCACCAATGTTTTAAAGGAAAACAGAATTGGCCACCAGCATTAACGGAACACTCACCACTTACCACCAACATTTAAGGGGTCACTCACTACTGACATTTAAAGGGGCACTCATCACCCACAGCCACTACAAGACAACACCTACCAAACTTGTTTAAAGCACTTTGCAATACTCACATTTACTTCTATTGCATCTGTCCTCAGTGGATCACCTATAAGATCAGCAATAACAAGTTATAAGAATTCAATACTTGATGCACAGTGTACAGTAAAGAGCTGTTTTGAATTTTTACAACAACAAAGCCCAGTAGTGGAATCCAGTTTTTCCAATTTGACTTGGAGCAAAATATAGGTGAAACCAGATCTTCTGATCTGCATACATGTTCCAGGGCAGCAATGTAGACCAGAGGATCAGCATTAAAGACAGGAAATCGGCATTTTCAGGAAAAGGGCAGCAATATTATAATGTGTGTTTCTACTGGGAGCTTCCTTTAATAACAATAGGAGTAAAGAGGGTGGTAATAGGTTTAAGGTGGACTGCAGGATGTCCATGCATTTGTTAATCCCTACAAAAAGAGAAGGAATTATAACAAGAATTATATTCACAAACAAGCTTTAAAACAAGGCTGATCAATACTCCAGCAATTACGAGCAGTATCTCTATACGCCTGCAACCTGGACCAGATATTTTGGGGAACCAGATGGCATCACAAACGGCTTCCGCGTTACGAGGGAGAACCCTCTTCTTCAGAGCCACAGACCTGCGGCATTCTATACACTTTTTTAAAAGGTTGGCTACACCACCTACTCATTTGACCAAGCTCCAGAGTGCAGGAGATTGTATTGTTTTATTTGTTAATCCCTACCAAGGAGACACCCACTCTACAGCTGCAGATACGCGGGGGTTAGGATATTTATACATGCAGCTGTGGTGTTGTGAATGCCTCGGCCACTTAAGATTGGTCAAGTACATTGGCAGCTCCCTGGCGAGATCACTGATGTGGGATCGGAACACGTCTGAGCTCATCCCTACTAGAAATCCCTCACAAATAAATTAACATGTCTGTAGGCATTAGGGATGGGCCGAACACCCCCCTGTTTGGTTCGCAGCAAAACTCCCGAACAGGGGTAATGTTCTAACCCGAACGCCGAACCCCATTGAAGTCTATGGGAGCCGAGCAGGAAAAATGCCCATTTTGAAGGCTTATATACAAGTAATTGACCATAAAAGTGGTATGGGGGTCCAGGTACTGCCCAGGGAACATGTATCAATATATTTTTACATTTTTTTAAATTATCGTTTTTTCAGAAGCAGTGATTTTAATTATGCTTAAAGTGCAACAAAAAAATTTAAAAATGTATTTAAACATAGTGCATGGGGGGGTCCCCGTAATGTGCCTGTAAAGTGGCGCATCTGTGCCATGCATAGAACATGCTGCAGCAAAAATGAAATTTCTAAGGAAAAAAAAGTCAAATCCCATTTAAAATGACTTGCCGGCACCCAGCTATTGAAAAAATAAAGAAGAAAAAAGGCATATAGGCCCTTAGGGTCTGGTATGGATTTTAAGGGGAACGCCACGCCAAAATGTAAAAAATAAAACGGAATGGGGTCCCCCCAAAATCCATTTCAGACCCTTATCTGAGCATGCAGCACGAGCGAGTGCCCCTTCCCCCTTCTGAACCATACGAGGTCACATGCCCTCAACATGGGGGGTGGGTGCTTTGGGGCAGGGGAGCTCTGCCCACCCCACCCCACCCCAAAGCACCTTGTCCCCATGTTGATGGGGACAAGGGCCTCTTTCCGATATCCCTGGGCTGTGGTTATCGGGATCTGCGGGTGGGGAGCTTATTTGGATCTTGAAGCCCGTTTACCAAAGGGTGCCCCTTGATCCCCGTTCCCCCCCCCCCCCATGTCAATGGGTATCGGTATATCGCACCCCTACCCATTCACCAAAAAAGTGTCAAAAATGAAAAACCACAATTAATTGTTTTTGACAAGTTTTACTCACTCAGGTTGAACTGGATGGACTGGTGTCTTTATTCAACCTTACTATGTGACTATGTAAGAAGTCCTTTATTAAAAAAAAAAAAAAAATAGTGTCTCTCGATCAATCACGATGCCCGCCGGACCCGAAAAATATTAAAAATAAAAACACTCTTGCCTCCTGGGAGGTGTCAGAAAGGAGCAGTGCCATCATGCGATGTAGCCGGGTGGCCCCGCCCATTGCCTATATAAGAAATGTCAAAGCGCAGAACGGGAATGTGGCAGGAGGCCTCCCAGGAGGGGGAATCTTTTTTTTTTTCTATTTTTCGGGTACGTCAGGCATTGTGATTGACGATGGATTTACATCGCAGGATACTATTTTGTAATAAAGAACTTGTCAAAAATGGTTTCTTGTGGTTAATACTTTTTGACACTTTTTGGGTGAATGGGTAGGGGTACGATGTACCTGATACCCATTCACATGAGGAGGGGGCAGGATCTGGGGGCCCCCTTATTAAAGGGGGCTTTCAGATTCTGATAAGCCCCCCGCCCACCCTTTTCAGTATAGCATTGTTTTCAGTATAGCAAATTTACACCAACACATCAGATGTATTGGAAAATAATTGTTACAGATACTGTACTTTCTTCAATTCTGCTCATCTGGAAAAACTGTGCAACATGTTAAGGCCTCTGTTTTAACTGGTTCCCGACCGAAGCTGAGATAGAGTGTAGAGCAGGGATATGCAATTAGCGGACCTCCAGCTGTTGCAAAACTACAAGTCCCATCATGCCCCTGCCTCTGGGTGTCATGCTTGTGGCTCTCAGAGTCTTGCTATGCCTTATGGGACTTGTAGTTCTGCAACAGCTGGAGGTCCGCTAATTGCATATCCCAGGTGTAGAGGAATTAGAACCCTTCTCAGTTTTTATTGCTGTCTGTGCCCCCATTAAGGAAACTCACCCTCTCTATGTGTCCTGTTTACCATTATCTTAAGTGAAAGTAAAAGAAAATCCCAAATTTTGGGTTGTCCCCAGAAAAGTAATCAAGGAGAAATCTTCCAATGGGGACATTAGTTCTGGTGACCTGGGGGTCCCCAAGGAATTCCCTTAATATGTAGGGATTTTCTCTCACTTCCTGTTTGGTTATGGGACAGGAAGTGAAGGAAAGTCTGTGAAATAGGACACAGATGGTGAAAAAAAAAAAAATCTGACAGGTGATATAACCCATCTTTGCTCTATCCAAAACAAAAATAAAAAAAAATGCCTATCATTCTACTCTAATGCGCCGTACACACGATTGGACTTTCCGCCCACAAAACCGTGGGATTTTGTTCGAAGGGCATTGGCTCAAAATTGTCGTGCATACACACGGTCACACAAATGTTGGCCAGCAATTACGAACTTAGTGACGTACTAGACGTATTACGTGGTTTTTCGGCTCTTTAGCGCCCCCCTTTGGGCTACTTCTGCTAATTTAGTGTTAGTAGAAGTTTGGCGAGTGTTGATTCGCGCTTTTCTTTTGGCGTTTCTTTCATTTCGTGCTTTTTAGTTCATTTCTGAACAGCCGTTCGTCAACCAGACATGTTGCGGAATCGGAGGAGATAACGTGTTATTTATTATTGGCCTTGACATTACTTTGACATTATTTTTTTGTTTGAATAATGATTTGATTTGGTATATTTTCTATGTTTTTGGATGCATAGAATGCACTTTTTGGTTAAATTCTATTGGCAGATACCATGTCTAATTTTATTTTTTTAATGCACAATAAAAAAAATTGTGGAGAATAATACTTGGCTATGTGTTTTACTTCAAATGACAGTTTGCCCTTGTACACACAATCGGAGATTCCGTCAGAATGTGTCCGATCGGAGCGTTTTGTCGGATAATCCGACTGTGTGTGGTATGCATCGGACTGTTTCCGTCGGAATATCCGTCTGACCAAATTTTCCAACTTGCTGGAAATATTTTCCGACAAACTGCTCCGATCGGACATACTCCGATCATGTCTAGAGAATTTCGATCGGACAAAGTGCCTTGCATGCTCAGATCAAATTCCTACCTCACAGCTATTGGCTACTAGCCTGAACGTAGTCCCATCGTAACGAAATTACGTCATCACGTTCTGAAAGATCGGATTTTCCGGCAACTTTGTCCGACCGTGTGTATGCAACAGTTTCGGACAAGATCCGTCGGACAAAATCCGACGGACAAAATCTGACGGATTTGGTTGTCGGAATCTCCGACCGTGTGTACAAGGGCTTTGGGAGTAGGCAGTTGCATTTTATAAAATACAATATAAAATTGACAAGGGACACCAACATAGTTGTATCGTTGTTCTTAAAAACGACGGGATCATGGTGTTGTGGTAACTTGCACAAATAAAAAAAAATAAAAAACAGCATAATAATATTATTTTAGATATCACTAGAAAAAAAAGCCTTTGCAAATTTGTTTACAATAACTCCATCAGTATCACCAGCAAAGCAGCTTCATTATTATCCCATTAAAGAAGAAGAGAAATGTGCGCTGCATTTGGAGATTTCATAATTTGCCACGTCACGATTGTTCATTCTCCATGACAAACGCTAGTTTACAAGACCGACCGCTTCTGCTTCCGAGCATGCGTGTTTGACTTGTGTACACATGCTTAGAAAGTCCGACAACGGACATTTGTTAGCGGAAAGTCCAAAAACAATTGTCCGATGGAGCGGGCACGCGGTCCGATTGTCCGCCAACAACCTCACATCCAACATTTCCCATCGGAAAGTCCAATCGTGTGTACGGGCCTTTAGCATTGAGCCCTGAAAAGAACTTTAATCTACTTTAATCTATTTTTTTTTTAAAGAAATAGTTCACTGACAACCAGGAACCAATCAACATAATTCCTGATCATGTGACCACCATGCCAGCTAATCACGGTGATCATATGGTTTGGGTTTGGGTTACATTGATATGCACAGTGATAGCTGAAGCCAGTCTATGTTTCTATGTAAAGGCTGTACAAGCCCATTGATAGCTGATCTGATTGTTTAGCAGCCAAGACTGACTTTCTGCTTCAGTAATGGTACCGGCAACCTCAGGCAGCTTCTCCCCTCCCACAATCACCAATAATAGCAAAATGTAAAAGGAATCTAATACATTTTTTAATTATTACAAAACCTAAAGAGTTTTAAGATTGTATGTCTACAGTACATTATATCCTGTAAAGTTCATATATACCCAGTGGTGTAACTAGAACCTTCAGGGCCCCGATGCAGGAAACCATGGTGGGCCCCCCCGACCTCCGGACAGGGCTCTTTTCTCCGAGCCCGATGGTGGAACACCAGGGCCCAGTCCCAAGTGGGTGGCTGCATATAAAGGAACCGATTTAAAAAACATCAATTACAGCCACTGTGCCCATCAAACGCCACCACTGTACCATCTAATGCCACCACTGTACCATCAAATGTCACTATTGTGCCCATCAAACTCTGCCGCTGTGCCCAAATGCCACCGCTGTGCCCATCAAATGCCACCGCTGTGCCCATCAAATGCCGCCACTGTGCCCATCAAATGCTACCACTGTGCCCATCAAATGCTGCTACTGTGCCCATCAAATGCTGCTACTGTGCCCATCAAATGCTGCCACTGTGAATCCCCACTGCCCGCTCACTGTCTGCCCGCCACTTACCCTGTCTTGGTGGGGCAGCGGGTAACGGCCATGAGTGGGGTCCTACATGCAGCTACTGCCATCCTCATCTCCCGTCCTCTCCTCCTGATGGGCGTCCAATAGCTGTGTCTATCGTTTCAGCCAATCAAGTGATGGGTAAAAGACCCGCACACCTGATTGGTGGAGAGGCGGTTCAGTGTTAGGAAAGTGAATATTAATTCACTTTTCTAACACACCTGGCTGGGTAGACTGTGAGCGTCAAGCATGGCGCTCGCAGTTCACCTATTTTGAAGCCTATTATAGCCCATGGCTCTAATCAGGCGCTACAAAAACACCCCCCGCCGCTGTAATTCAGGCACCCGGCACCCCAAAAGGAACCAGACACCTAAATATGGGGGGTGGCAGCGGTGGCCATGGATAGATTCATGCCATGCTATGCATGAATCTATCCATTGGTCATAGAGGGGGTGGAACCTGTGCACCCTTTTGGATGCACCGCCACTGATAAACACATGCACACACACATGCATACATACACATACATATATGAACACACACACACATACATACATGCATGCTCTCACACACACATACAAGCATGTTCACACACACACATATAAGCATGCTCACACACACTCACACACACACAAGCATGCTCACACATGCACACACACACATACATTAATGCTCACACACACACACATACATGCTCACACACACACACATACATACAAACATGCTCACGCACACAGATATAAGCATGCACGCACACAGATACAAGCATGCTCACACACACATACATGCATGCTCACACACACACATACATGCATGCTCACACACATACATGCATGCTCACACACATGCATGCTCACACACACAAACACACACACATACATGCTCACACACACATACAAGCATGCTCACACACACACACATACATACAAGCATGCTCACACACAAGCATGCTCACGCACACACAAGCATGCTCACACACATGCACATACAAGCATGCTCACACACACATACAAGCATGCTCACACACATACATACAAGCATGCTCACACACACGCACATACGAGCATGCTCACACACACATACATAAAAGCATGTTCACACACACACACACACACACACACACACACACAAGCATGTTCACTCATACAAGCATGCTCACACACACACATAAAAGCATGTTCACTCATACAAGCATGCTCACACACACACATACAAGCATGTTCACTCATACAAGCATGCTCACACACACACATACAAGCATGTTCACTCATACAAGCATGCTCACACACACACATACAAGCATGTTCACTCATACAAGCATGCTCACACACACACATACAATCACAAATACAGTAGATAGGCTTATTAAAAAAAAAAAACAGCAGACATTTACCGCTTCCTGGCGGGTACTGCACTCTAGGGGGAGACAACGAGCACACACTGCTTTCACTAAGCCTAATGTGAGGAGCTGCCGCACAGTGCCGATTTCAGTTCGGCTGATGATTGTGAGCTCCTCACAGCCTTTCCTCCTATTGCAGAAGTACAGGGGGCCCGGTCGCCATGGCGATCTTTGCGACCCCTATAATTCCGCCACTGCATATACCTGTACTTTAAGATAAGATGATTTATATACTGTATTACCGTATTACCTGTCATTGGGTCTTGGTTGTTTACAGAAGAACGACGTTGACGGAACATGTAGAGGAATCCCAGGATAGCAAGGATGAGAAGAAGTGGAGTTTCCGAGCAAATTATGAGAAGATATGTGCTACTGGTTCCTGTGAAAAGTCAATAATTATCAACATTATCGTCATCATGATTGCTACATGCAGTACATTCGTCTTCCCATACGTTCTTTATTGAAGTTTTTCTATATAAAGTAAGTCCTCTTAAAATGTTTCTCATTAAGGGCTTCCCAGAAGCCTAGGGATCACCAAGAGAAGTTCAACCTTGACAACCAGATTTTGTCTCTTTGTCCCATTCTTAACCTCTTTGGTCTCATGCTAAAATCTTAAATGTCATCATTAAATGTGATCAAATTATCAAAATAAATAAAAAATGAATTGTACGTTAATTAATTAATTCATTCATTTTAGCATCAGTATTAAGAACTACTGTTTTTACCCCACATCCACCAATCACAAAAAGCTCTTTATAAGAGTTAGTCTGGTTGAAAAAAGACTCAAGTCTATCCAGTTCAACCAATATTAAGGAGAAAAAAAAAATACAATAATATATACATAATCCTATAACCATAGTTGATCTAGAGCAGGGATATGCAATTAGCTGACCTCCAGCTGTTGCTAACCTACAAGCCCCGTCATGCCTCTGCCTCTGGCTGTCATGCTGGTGGCTCTAATGCCGCGCACACACGATCGGAATTCTCGTCGGAAAAAGCTCTGATGGTTTTCCTGACGGAATTCGGCTCAAGCTGTCTTGCCTACACGTGGTCTTACCAAATTCCGATTGTTTATAACGTGGTGACGTACAACACGTACAACGGGACTAGAAAAAGGAAGTTCAATAGCCAGTAGCCAATAGCTTCTGTCTCGTAGTTGAATCTGAGCATGCATGATTTTTGGCGTGTCGGAATTGCATACACACGATCGGAATTTCCGCTAGAAAGTTTTTCAGTTGGGAAAATTGAGAACATGCTATCAATTTTTGGCTGGCTGAAATTCGGACAGCTAAATTCCGATGGAGCATACACACATTTTCCGATGAAAAGCTCTCTTCGGTCTTTTTCTGGCCAGAATTCCGATTGTGTGTACGCGGCATAAGAGTCTTGCTATGCCTCATGGGAATTGTATTTCTGCAACAGCTGGAGGTCCGCTAATTGCATATCCCTGATCTAGAGGAAGGCAAACAATAGCAAAGCATGATCCAATTTGCTCCAGCAGGGGAAAAAATCCTTGCTGATCCCCCATGAGGAAGTCTGATATTCCCTGGATCAACTTTACCTATAAAATGTTAGTACCCATTAATGTTATGTACATTTGGGAAATAATCCAGGCCTTTTTTAAAGCAATCTACTGAGCTGAACCAGCTCTTGAGGGATCTATTCCACATTTTTACAGCTCTTGCAGTGAAGAAACCTTTATCGTATTTGGAGATTCAATCTCCTTTCCTACAGATGCAAAGAGTGCCCACTTGTCCTCTGTGATGACCATAACATGTAAAACTCAACACCAAGTTCACTACATGGACCACTTATGCATTTATACATGTTGATCATATTCCCCCTTAATCTCCTCTTCTCAAGAGAATAAATTCAGTTATTCTAATCTTTCCTCATAGCCTCTTATCAGTTTGGTTTCCCTTTTCTGCACTTTCTCAGTTCCCTGATATCCTTTGAGAACTAGTGTCCAAAACTGAACTGCATATTTCAGTCTTAATAATGATTTGTACAGGGGGGCAAAATGATATCTCTCTCTCTGGAGTACATACCTCTCTTAATACAAGAAAGGACTTTGCTCACTTTGGAAACCGCAGCTTGGCATTGCATGTTATTATTGAGCTTATGATCTACCAAAACCCCCAGATCCTTCTCCACCATTGATTCCCCCAGCTGTTCTCCTCCTAGTATGGATGATGCGTGCATATTCTTTGGCCCCCAAGTGCATAACTTTACATTTATGACAAAGATGAACCCTGAAAGTTTGAATCTGCTTGACAACTTTGAGATGTTGTTACAGTTCGTAGTTCAGGAACATGTAATAAATGAGGCCCTCCTATCTCAACATTTTATGAAATGATGCCCCCCTCTGTTGGCTGGTTTCTAAATAGAAATAGAGTAGATTAAAAAAGTGTTGGGCCAATGACACTGACACCAGATATACCATACATGGTACAATAAGGGTTAAACCAAGTTCTTGGGTACAAAGTATGGTTCCTTATGAGAGGTGTGTTTGTTAAAGTGTTATGCCGCGTACACACGACTGGACTTTCCGACAGAATAGGTCCGATGGGACCATCAGATCATGTGTGGGCTAGTCCAACCATTTTTTATAAAAAAAATCAGACGGACCTAGAAATAGAACATGTTTCAAATCTATCAATATTGTTGGGTCCCATCTAGATGGCTGACTGATCCCTGGCTCAGCTTCTGAATGAGCCACTGAGAGCCTGGCATACCAGTAAGCACTGGAGGGCTAGAGCAGAGAGTTGGTGACTGATTGGCACCATCTCTCTGCTCAATGACAGCACTACTGGCGGCACAGTGGTGTAGTGGTTAGCACTCTCACCTAGCAGTAAAAAGGGTTGCTGGTTTCAAATCCCAACCATGACTCTACCTGCCTGGAGTTTGCATGTTCTCCCTGTGCCTGTGTGGGTTTCCTCCAGTTTCCTCCCACATTCCAAAGATATGCAGGTAGGTTAATTGGCTTCTGTTAAAAAATTGACCCTAGTATATGAATGAGGACCTTGGATTGTGGGCTCCTTGACTGTAGGGACCGATGTGAGTGTGTAATGTACAGTGATAGGGACAATTGTAGACTCACTCAGGTTGAACTGGATGGACTGGTGTCTTTATTCAACCTTACTAACTATGTAACTGAGAACTGAGCAAAGAGAGATCTTTGATCACTCTTGGCCTTAGAGGTGGCGGGGGATAGATGCTGCATCCACCTAGGTAAGTATATATTTATTTTGTTGAGATCACAAACTTCTCTTTTAAAGACTCTATAGAGAAAATACTTTATCAATTAAATTTACCCAATAACAACTTAAAGTACATAAACCATAGACATCAGGTTCACAGTTTTTCTCTTAAAAGCTCATCTTCTTTCAGCTGTCAGCTTGTAAAAACTTTTGGGTCAACCTACAAACAAGCAATTTACAGTAGTGATGGTCCTCTCCATGTAGTGGTTGACATGCACACTACTTAGTTCAGTGACATACCACTAGAGCTCACGAGAAACCTCCGTAAACCTGTAAGTGGAGCCCCAAGGTTTCAACTGCGTAGGGACCTCCACAGGCTCTAATCTTGGTAGAAAATGTGTGAATTTTTGGTGAAATTTGCGTAAAAACATTGATATATAAACCCCCTCGCAATTTATCCTGACATAAAAAAAAAAAAAACTACCTTCTTTGCTTTAAAATTTCTGCTTATGCTTTACTGACATTAGATATGTTCAGAAATGGCTATGCTCACCTTGAATGACCACACTTACTACCGCACTTCTTTTCTTCATCCCATTGTATAAATTCCTTGCTTCACATGAATAATTCCCAGAATCTTCCAGTTGAGCCAATGGGATTATGTATTGATGTGATGAATTCAATTTCTGTACCTTCTTTTCATTCTGGTAGAATGCGAACTGCAGTTCGATGTCGTTTCGTAATGTGTTTATACTCGTGTTACATGTTAGAATAACTCTGATGCCTTCTCTAGGGAAATCTGTGTTCGCTACAATTTCAGGGTGAGAGAAGAGCTCTGCGTATAATTGTAAGCAAAATCAGAACACAATGGTAAATACGTTAAATTTTGCAGAGGGGTAGTCTACATCTTAATCTTCTCCCTCCTGTTGTATCGCGTCCTTCTCACCTTGTATTTGGACATTTATCTCCTTACTCTTCTTAGTTAAACCATTGGATGACCTTCTGACTTCACAGATATAATACCCAGAATCCTCCATAAATTTAAACAATGTATGAAAATTACAAAAAAAAATCTTTATTTATTTGGAAAAATTTGTTATATTAAAAACAGTTGTTGAAAATCAACCATGTTACAGATTTATGCTTTATAACAAAAGACAAGTTTACAACGAAGTGATACCCGGCCTCCTATAGAGGGGAAGCTGGGAGTACAACAGCTTATGTCCAAGTTGATGAAATTTCTCTACTAGTTTCGCGACAAATCGGAACAATTTTTCCAAATAAAGAATTTATTTTTTTTGTAATTTTTATATATTGTTTAAATTTCTGGGTATCAAGATAGTCCTCGATTCCACTGATGGTACATGGTTATCTATTTTTGGAGTAGTCTATGTTAAACCTGTTCCCTTTGTTTCTGTATTAAGTAGTAATGAGGATGAGGATACCAACCAATTATTACTTGCATTAAAACTATAAGGCACTACACTACTTGCAAGGTTTTACTGTATTTCTATTGCTCTCTTTCAGAGTCCTGTTAAACCTGTTCCCTTTGTTTCTACAGTAAGCCCTTGTACACACGGTCAGAGATTCCGACGGAGTGTGTCCAATCGGACCGTTGTGTCGGATATTCCGACTGTGTGTGGTCTACATCGGACTGTTTCCGTCGGAGTATCCGACGGACCAAGTTTTCCAACTTGTTGGTAAAATTTTCAGACAAAATGCTCCGATCAGACATACTCCGATCATGTGTAGAGAATTCCGATCGGACAAAGTGCCACGCATGCTCAGATCAAATTCCTAGACCAAAGCTATTGGCTACTAGCGTGAACGTAGTCCCGTCATAACGAAATAACGTCATCACGTCAGATTTTCCGACAACTTTGTCCGACCGTGTGTATGCAACAGTTTCAGACAAAATCCGTCGGACAGAATCCAACGGATTTGGTTGTCGGAATCTCCGACCATGTGTACAAGGGCTTAAACCTTGGTTTGAGAGTAACTTGGTTTGAGAGCATTTTGCAAGACAAGCAGAATTTTTTAATACATTTTGACTTGATATACAAGCGATGTTTTGATATACAAGTAGTGTCTTGTCACAACTGAGTATAAAAGAGAAGAGGGGTGTCTCTAAGTGTGGCAATACAGTTACAGTTAATGAAGGTACAACATTTAGCAATTCACATGGTTGATGATTAAAACAGGCACATCTAAATATGCAGGCATCTGGGGTAAAGCTGTCCACATAGACCATCCTCCACACCGCCGGCTCTCACTGATATCAGTCTGGAATCATGACCGGGAAGACTACCTTGCAGTAGAGTGATCTAAAAGCGAGGCTTGAAACGCTCATGGAGCCCACCGCCATTGACTTCATCCCTTCCACACTGCGCTCCAGGAGAGTTTCAAGCCTCACTTTCAGAACGCTCTACTGAAGGGTAGTCTTACGATTGCAAACAGCTTTACCCCGGATGCCTGCATACTTAGATGTGCCTCTTTTAATCATCAACCATGCGAGTTGCTAAATGTTGTACCTTCATTAAATGTAACCATTCCAAATGGCCTCCACTTTACTCCATTAAACATTAACCCCTGACCCTGCCCTGGCACTTTTACACTATATACAAGGGGATTATACTAGGGCTCAAACCTGCCTCCTTCTTCAGCTAACTACAGCTGCTAAACAGACTATTGCCAGGGCCTGGAAAACCCCAAAACTTCACATAACAGAAATGAAAAACAGAGTAACCCAAGCCATGATTCACAGCAAGATTGAAGCCACAATCCTAGATCGTATCCCCCAACATTCTAAAATTTGGACACCGTGGGTAGATAACTTCCTACCTGCAGACTTTGATGCAAACCTACTTATACGATGATTCCTAATATGAATGTTGTTGGGTGCTTCGGTAATCCTCTGGGCTCCCGTGCGGTCCTGTCGATGCAGAACTACTCTCCCACCTTATTCTTCTCTCCTCTGACACTTCTTTACTCCCTTCTTTTTCCTACTCCATCTCTTCTTCTCTCTACCCTCCGACTATAAAGTCTATATACATACTTCCTATAGAAATAATAAGACCCTTAGACCAAATACCTCTCATGGTTAACATTCCCCTGACCTGATGAAGTTTGCTTAGTGTTATGTGTTGATGCGGTTTTGGGGGCACCCCCATTTGACACTTGATGTTCCTATTGCAATTGTACTACTACTCCTTTCTGTTTCGTAGTAGTGTGCGCTAATAGCACTCAAAATGTTATCCTGTTATTGATGTAAAAGTGTTAAGATACTTGTACGGTGAGATATTTGATGTATCACCAAACCTGATTATTTCTTGTTACACTCTGTGATCTTTTATTACCATTAAAAAAATTGAAACCAATTGTAACCATATTGCTACACATAGAGGCTCCTCTCTTCTCTTTTATACTCTGTGGCTTCTGCTGGATTTTTCTTCTAATCACCTAGTGGAGGCTTCCATTTGTGGATGGACATTTTATGGTTACACAAACTATCACATTGCTATAATCTTTTATATGGACTATAAACTGAAGGAGTTACGAATAAATGGTTGTGGAATGAATCATTTGAGTTTCCATTATTTCTTATGTTGAAATTTGCTTTGGATTACAAGCATGCTTCCAGAACGAATTATGCTTGCAATCCAAGGTTTTACTGTAAAATGCATTCTTGGTTTAATGCTTCTTAAAGGACTGCAAGAAAAGTGCCATGCATAGGTGTGCACAGCCTATTTCATTAGGGTTTGCACCCCAATGCTCAAACGCATATCTCTCTCTCTCTCTCTCGTTTTAAGAAACCAGTGGGCTTAAATGCAAGAGGATAATTTGGGCCCCAATGAAAGTGAAGCGCTAGCAGTGTGCTGTGGCAAAAATTGGGTGATATATTGTGTAAATCTGTGTAATTAGGTCAGGTTACTGTAGGCCAGGCTAGAAGGCTTTACAGGTCATGCCTCTGGCCTCTGGTACCCCTCCCCCCCCAGTTCCCAAAAGATGGGGAAGTTTCTGGAAGCTAGTGGGTGGAGGCTAGGAGGTGCTAACTTGAATATTCATGGTAATCTGGCCAATCTTCAGGCAGGAGGGCTGGCATCAGCCCTTAAATGTTGTAAAGCCTTGCTAGCAGGGGAGTCGGGTGGAAGATGGAGTGAGGAAGCTGTATCGTGTAGCCAGAGAGGGCCCCCCCCCGGGCTGAGGGGGCTCTGCCTCTGGGCTGGGAGCTGAAAGGAAGAAAGAAGTAAGCCATTTAAGGTGGTGATAAATCAGCAAAGACAAAGAAAGGCAAAATCTTCAGCACTTAGAGTATATCTAAAGCCCTTTTCCGGTTCAGGGTGGTGTAAGCAATAGTTTAACACTAACACCCGTTCTTTGCCAACTGTGACCCATTGGAGAGATTTACCTTGAATCACTAAATGATAGCCTTAATTTCCAAAAATAATCTATACACATCTACTATCCAAATATAGTTCAAATCTTGAATTATACTTACCATTTATTTCAATATTCAACCCATCACTTCTCTTTTTCACATTACTGTTTAAAGTTTTTGCTTCACAATAATATTTCCCAGAATCCTCTGGCTGAGCCATTTCAACTCCATATTGGTTAGATGAAGTGAAATTCTGAACAGTCAGTAGATCTCTGTAGAAAGCGAACTGAAGATCTGTCTGTCTGTGTGGGGTAAGACTCGTGTCACATGTCAGGGTCATGTCATCTCCTTCCAGCACCCGGTTTGGCTTCACTTTTATATCAGGAGCTCTGAATAGTTCTGTAGAACAAAAAGATCTCGCATTTTACCAATGAACAATTTAACATGATGGTCACTGAAAAGAAGAGTTTTATCAGATTGAGCAACTATTCTCCACATTTTTAACGATATGCATATTGTATTAGTAACACAGAGATTGTTTTAATATGTCTAGTATTGCAGGAAGGAGTTGTAGTGGGGTGGCACAGATGTAGTTCCCCAAACTGGTCACTAGAGGACGCCATGGTTAGGGTTGGGACCCTTGTAGTGAACAAGCAGTGTATGTGTCTAGGTAGACACTAGAGGTCAACAAAATAGTCACTGGGTTGTACCACAGATAGTGAAGAAGAGCTCCGGATAAAGAGTCTGGTGAGAGTCTACCGACTAAAGCTGGTCATGGGAAGCAATGCAAGGACCGAGGCACACAGGAATGTAATCTGAGGTTTTCCATTTTCTGGCAGCTTTCCTTTAGGGGGGAAGCAAGGAAAAAGAGGTGCAGGACTTACGGGACTACTTCCATCCTTTTGGCCTGAGATGTAAAGCTCTGGTAAACCGCTAAAGGTATGGCTTCTTCCTTGATCTGCTTGCTGAGCCCACGGATAGTGAGCGGGGGCCCCATAATCTCCGATTGCCCATAATCTCCTATTGTCCAGGGGCCCCATAATGTCCTATTGCCCGGGGGCCCCATAATCTCCTATTGCCCGGGGGCCTCATAATCTCCTATTGCCCGGGGGTCCCATAATCTCCAATTGCCTGGGGAGCCCATAATCTCCTATTGCCCGGGGGCCCCATAATCTCCAATTGCCTGGGGGAGCCCATAATCTCCTATTGCCCGGGGGCCCCATAATCTCTGATTGCCTGGGGGGCCATTATCTCCTATTGCCCGGGGGCCCCATAATCTCTGATTGCCTGGGGGGGCCCATAATCTCCTATTGCCCGGGGGCCCCATAATCTCCTATTGCCCGGGGCCCCCATAATCTCCTATTGCCTGGGGGGCCCATAATCTCCTATTGCTCGGGGGCCCCATAATCTCCTATTGCCCGGTGTTGTGGAAAATTTGATTGTATAACATTTTATTCTAGGATGTGTGTTTTATAGTTTGCCATCTGTCTCCCTGTGTCCGGTTTGATCGAGGAGCGCTCTAGCAGAGCGTACTTGGGTCAAATCGAGACCAGTGGTAAAAAGTCAGTATGAAAACCTTCTCATCGGATTTGAGACGTGTTCTCTGTGTCTGTGGATGTTTGTAGGTACCAAGCGCAATGCGCTGGGCTTCTTGCCTTCAAATGAATATGGGCATTAGAGAAGCGAAGTCTACATAACGAGATAGACATATTATTTTATCTCTGTGTGGCTACGTGATCCTTTTTGGATACATATCTGCTTTAATGAGAGGACATTGGTATCTGCCTTGTTAATATACTAGTACCGTATGTTAACAACACCAGTAGCAATGTCCCCGCAGATTGTCTCAAGCTTTTAAGAATCATAATGAGCTCACTCCATACTGTTTACTTTTAAAGCACTATGGTCTGTGCTCCATACTGACTAAAAGGGGGAGTGTGCATTTCCTCTTGTGAATGCCCTCCCCTTTAATGTATGTCATTTCCTGTGATGTCATTTTCTGTACTAAGGGAGTGCCTGCCTATTGGGGGCAGGACTTCCTGTTTGTCATTCTTTGGGAGATAATAAAAGTCGATGTTGAGCCCCCGGGGGGGGGGGGGGGGCAGAAGCATGGAACTGAGAATGTAGAAGGATGGTTGAGTCTGTTCATTGGGATGAATGTGTTGGAAAATAAGCCTAAAGCATTATATCATTAAGACGGAAATGGGTGCTTATTGGAAGCACAGCGGTAGATGGGGCTGTGTGCATAGCATATAGCCAAATTACCACGACACCGGGGGCCCCATGAGTTGTCAGTCCACCTCTGGCCTGCACTGACTTTCTGCAAAAAAGGTGTCCTTAAAAATGTGGGGAAGTGTTGGCAACTATGATATTGTATATAATTAGAAAATATGGTAAATCAATATGGAGGTGCAGTGAGAATGCTAACCTGACACAAAGATGAGCCCAACCTGACATCAACTAGTTAGTGGAAGATCTTGGACATAACACACTGTGACACCCCCACCCAAATCCAACCAAAAGGACTTACCTTTGACAGAAATAGATACTTCTGAGTCCTGCAGAATTCCAGAGATGTCTTTTCTACATGTATATTTACCAGATCTATCAATACTTATGTTTGTGATACGGAATGCAGAATCATATCCCCAGTCTCTTATTGCAGTGTTATCCTTGTAAAATATCGTCCTTCCTGCAGAATATCCGGGATAATGGTGACATCTCAGAGTCACATCGTCACCTTCATGAACGTAGAGAGGAGCCTGGAGGATCACCCAGTCTGAAACATATCAATATATCCAAATCACATTACAGCGAGGTCTGTCTAACGATGATCTACCTCTTCCCAAGATCTCCTCCCATCCGTCTTATTAAATTTTTTTATTTTTACACTGTCCTTTTAAAAAAAAAAAATCACTTTTATTCCTATTACAAGAAATGTAAACATCCCTTGTAATTAGAGATGCACAGATACCATTTTTTTACGAGTACGAGTACCGATACTTTTTTTTGTTTTTTTAGTACTCGCCGATACCAATTACCGATACCTACTGCAACTGTTTTGTTGTCACTTCAGCTGTTAGCGATGGTACAAAGCATTGAAAAGTTATTTATTAGGGTTACTGATTCAAATTTTCATGTTCGATTAATCGATTTTTTTTTCTAATCGATTAATTTCGATTAATTATAACGCACATACAGATCCAACTACTTTTAGCTGATCTCCTTGCATTGCAACTCTGCATTAGTCAGTGGTAAATATGGTATACACTATATACAATCACCCGACACTAGACACTATGCAGGGCGGCACAGTGGTGTAGTGGTTAGCACTCTCACCTAGCAGTAAAAAGGGTCGCTGGTTCGTATCCAACCATGACAATACCTGCCTGGAGTTTGCATGTTCTCCCTGTGCCTGCGTGAGTTTCCTCTGGGTACTCCAGTTTCCTCCCACACTCCAAAGACATGCAGGTAGGTTAATTAGCTTCTGTCCAAAAATTGGCACTAGTATATGAATGGGGACCTTGGATTGTGGGCTCCTTGAGTGTAGGGACCAATGTGAGTGTGCAATGTACAGGGTTGGGGACAATTGTAGACACTCACTCAGGTTCAACTTGATGGACTGGTGTCTTTATTCAACCTTACTAACTATGCAACTAGTTAGTTCCCACAATCCATGACTCAACTTCACAGTTCACACAAATACGTTTTAAATTCAAACTGTAGCACTGACGTAAGTCATTTTTTTTCCCCCACAATAGCGTGACAATCCCTCCACCTCCGGTCTAACTAATCACTCTCACCTTATGGCATGGACCCCTGTGCAAACAGGTGGTCATGCAAGCGGGTATCAAAAGGGTTAACACAGACCATAAACTTCTCTCATGTCTCCTCAGATCTCAGCAAAGACACCAGGTCATGAGTATGAAGGAGAAGGGATCTCACCATTCCAGGAGCACACATGGCAGCTGTAAACTGTCTCTTTGGCTGGGAAGCCACAGGTGCTGGCTATTACCACTAGCAACAGACGAAAAACAAGCTCTGGACTGCCGCACTCTTCAGAAGACCACTTTCTTTTAATGGAAAATCAAATCACAGCTCAACAAACACAGCGAACAAGGAAAAATTGCTGACGTTTTGCACTAGTTGTAGTGCTTATTCATAGCTAGTGCGAAACGTCAGCAATTTTTCCTTGTTCGCTGTGTTTGTTGAGCTGTGATGTGATTTTCCAATAAAAGAAAGTGGTCTTCTGAAGAGTGTGGCAGTCCAGAGCTTGTTTTTCGTCTGTTGCCAGGTCATGAGTAGAAAGAAAAGATCTAAGTGCTCACTGCTTAAGTATAAGATTACATTTTTGTGTTCAAACACAAACTACTCACATAAAGATGATAAAAACACAGCATGTTAAGCCGACAATCGTGTTAGTTCCTTAGGGCAGCAGTGGGTGACGTCATGTGTAGCTCCTCCCCCATACGCGTTACGTTCAATCAAAACTTCAACATCACCGGACTCCTCCCCCCTTCCTTTCCTTCGTTAGCAGACGGAGGCACTTGAGGAAGGGGGGAGGAGTCCGGTGACGTCGATGTCCGTGACGTCACCGGATCCCTGACGGAACTCCCTCAAGAACCGGAAGCCGGCAGAGAGGTGAGTACCGTTCAAAAGAATTTTAATCGACCAAAAAATGTAATTGATTAATTGAGGAATTCATCTTTAACTTCCACGGCCCTAGTTATTTACAAATGAAATAAATCTTTTTATTTTTTTTATTTTGCAAATTTTTCAATGTGAAATGTGTAAATATATATGTGTAAAAATATTCACTAACAAAGCAAACAAAAAATAAGTTTTAATTGTTTACCATTTATAAAATAGACATGACCAAAAGAAATAAAAAAAAGCAGGAAAATAATTAAATGGAGGAGAAAAGGGAATTAATTAAGGCTGATTAAAATAAATTAAGGGCTTATAAGGGGTTGAACAGAGAAACATTTGCTCACCCCTTTGATCTGCAGATGAAGAAACAGAAAGATTAAAAAAGAAACAATGTTTCTTTTTATTTTAGTGTTTCAGCGGCTGAGCAATGTTGTTAATAAACATTGCCGGCTGCTTTATTTTTTATTTTTTGACAGCTCCAATTACTGGACTTCTTTAACACCAGGGAGACCCACTGACAGCTCAAAGAACTGAGCCTGAAAGTATCGTTTTCAAGTATTGGTGCTTTTGCACGAGTACCGATACTTGTGCAAATACTCGGTATCGGCACCGATACAGATACCGATACTAGTATCAGTGCAACCCTACTTGTAATCGAAAAAAAGCATGACAGGACCTCTTAAATATGAGATCTGGGGTTAAAAAAGTGCTCAGATCTCATATTTACACTAAAGTGCAATTTAAAAAACAAAAAAATAATGTAGTTGGGGGGGGGGGGGATGTCCCTTTAAGAGCTATGGGCGGAAGTGATGTTTTGACGTCACTTCCGCCCTGCAGTGTCATGGAGATGGTGGGGGCCCTCCCTTGTCTCCATACCAAGCCAGGGAGAGGACCAGATCACCTCTGCCGCTGCAGGCAGCTCTGGTAAGCGGCGGCGGGCACCAGAGCGTGGCGGGAGGGGGGCCCTCTCCTGCCCTCTCCTGCCACTGATAAAAGTGATATGGCAGAGAATCCGCCACTGAGACCACTTTTATCTTAAAGCGGACTGCCTGCTGAAGAAGTGGATAACGGGGATATGGCAGCTAGCTGCTGCCATAACAGCGGTATTCCTCTTCAAAAAGCCGCCGTATATTGACAGGGGGTGGGCGTAAGTGGTTAAAACAGTTTTTTTGGAAAAAATATCGGTTTGGAAAATAATTACAGTGCCATCATCCACATACAGAAATAGAAGGGACAATGTAAATGAATCAGTGGGTGTTTAGGATCACTTTAACCACTTGCTGACCGCCGCACGCCGATATACGCAATGGCAGTGGTGGGCAAATGGGCATACCTATACATCCCCTTTAATTGGCAGGGTTAGCGGGCGCACGCGCCACGGCAAACAGCGTGACCATGCCCGTGGATCCCGGACTCGATGTCTGCCAGTCTCCCGGCGATCGTGTTACGGAGTCGCAGGACGGGGAGATGTAAACAAGGCATTTCACCCATTCTGCCTAGTGACATGACAGAGATCACGGCTCCCTGTCATCGGGAGCAGTGATCTCTGTCATGTGAGTGGAAGCCCATCCCCCCCATAGTTAGAATCACTCACTAGGACACACTTAACACACTTAACCCCTCGATCGCCCACTAGTGTTTAACCCCTTCCCTGCCAGTGACATTTATACGGTAATCTGTGCATTTTTATAGCAACGATGGCTGTATAAATGCCCATGGTCCCAAGATAGTGTAAAAAGTGACCAATGTGTCCGCCAAAATGTCACAGTCATGATATAAATCGCAGATCGCCGCCATTACTAGTAAAAAAAAAATTTAAATGGCATAAAGCTATCCCCTATTTTGTAGACTTTTGCGCAACCCAATCAATATACGCTTATTGCCATTTTTTTTTTTCCAAAAAAATGTAGAAGAATACGTATCGGCCTAAACTGAGGAAAAAAATTTGTTTTTTTTATATATTTTTGGGGGATATTTATTATAGCAAAATGTAAAACATATAGCTTTTTTTTTCAAAATTTTTTTGTTTATAGCGTGAAAAATAAAAACCGCAGAGGTGATCAAATACCACCAAAAGGAAGATCTATTTGTGGGGAAAAAAAGGACGTCAATTTTGTTTGGGAGCCACGTTGTCAGTTAAAGCGACCCAGTGCCGAATCGCAAAAAAAGTGCTCTGGTCAGGAAGGGGGTAAATACTTCCGGGGCTGAAGTGGTTAAACACGCAGCCCGTGCTGGACTTTTTTTTTTTTTTGTAGAAATCCAGCAGTGCTTTGCAAAGTGAGTGTGATGGATTCACTGGGTTAATTAGTTGCCTGTTTGTAAAGCTAAGGTTGTATATAAATATTGCGAAAATAAATATCCTTTTATGAACTTGTGAATTTGGTGTCGGTGGTCTTTTAACGTCTCATCCAAGGGGGATTTTCTTTCGTAATTCTATTATAGGGATGGGACCACCACACCACAGGTGTTGACTAAGTGAAAGTCTTTTCTATTACCGAGTGAGGGAAGGGGGGGTTCTTGGGCACCAGCCGCCACTGTCATACACTGAAGGCTTACTCAGAGGAGTAACACATGCATTCTCTTACTCCTAGCAGAGGTGAAATGTATATAAACTCTAAGCCCTTGTACACACCGTCGTAAATTCCGATGAACAATGTCCGATCAGACCGTGTTGTCGGATAATCCAACCATGTGTGGGCTCCATCTGACTTTTTCCGTCGGAATGACCGACCAACAAAGTTTGAGAGCTGGATATAAATATTTCTGACAACATGATCCGATCGGACAAAGTGACACTTAACTGAAACTGAACGTAGTCCCGCCGTGGCGAACGAACAAACGTCATCACGGACATTCCGACCACAAAATCTGTCGGATTTTTTCCGACGGATTTTGTCGGAAACTTGTGTTGCATACACACGGTCGGACAAAGTTGTCGGAAAATCCGATCGTTCAGAACGTGATGACATTCGTTCGTTACGGGGGGACTACCTTCAGGCTAGTAGCCAATAGCTTTGGTCTCGTAATTTGATCTGAGCATGCGTGGCACTTTGTTCGATCGGAATTCTCTACAAACGATCGGACAAAGTCCGACTAGACCATGTTGTCGGAAAATTTTATATCCAGCTCTCAAACTTTGTTGGTCAGACTTTCCGATGGAAAAAGACAGATGGAGCCCACACACGGTCGGATTATCCGACAACACGGTCCGATCGGA
The DNA here is from genome assembly GCF_037356315.1 of Lithobates pipiens. NCBI lineage: Eukaryota > Metazoa > Chordata > Amphibia > Anura > Ranidae > Lithobates > Lithobates pipiens. Next base: position 49,929,067 of record NW_027507791.1, read on the forward strand.
CATTTTCCGAGGAGGAGTAGACACAGCAGAAGCCGCTGCCCACCGCCTGTAGGAGCGCTGCCTGCCTACAACCTAGAGGGGGAAAGTGTGGGGCCGGATGACCCACCGCGTGGGGGGGGGGGTTGGGAATTTAAGGGAAAATACATTGACCAAAGCCATAACACATTCCCCGTACAGAATATTTACTCACCATAACTGACCTCCAGTCTGACAGGGTCACTTATTTGCATGTTGGTGCCTTTACACTGGTAATTCCCACCGGTTTCTTGTTTTGCATTTCGGATAACAAAGCTTTGCCCTGTGTGTATCTGGTTATTATCCTTGTACCAGGTGTATTTCATATCTGCTGGAATAGGTGACCTCACATTACAGGTCATTGTTAGAGACTCAGTTGTGAAGATCCTGACCCAGTTTGGGTTGAAGGTCACCACAGGTGTCACCGAAGATCCTACAAGGTAGCACATTGAACATGTCAATTAATAAAGAGACCGTACAGAAAAAAAAAGATACAATCAAAGATCTGTAAAAGATTGTAGAATATATTTTCTCTGCAGCCAATCCTTTCATCTGTGCTCTTTATGATATAAATCTGTTTTGGTCTAATGAGTTTGGAAAGGTATAGACTGAATAGGCTCTCTAAACCAATGTGCTTCTGGCTGAGTTTATTGCAGGGTCTGTGAATTGGGTTCAATTAACCCTAAAAGTGGCTGAAGGGTGGAGGTGGCAAGCTGACTAATCCTGAAAGGGAATTATATGACCTCCAAAATAGAATAATGTGTTTGATTTAATTGTGTTATATTATTAGGAGTATAGATGCTGTTTATACGTGACAAAGGATTCCCAGAGAACTATAAGTTACAAAAAGAGACAGCATAGCAGAATCCTACCGTCTTTAGCCTTGCTTTGACTGCCTGAAATGTCTAAAGCAGCCATTCTCAACCAGGGTTCTGTGGAACCCTGGGGTTTCTCCAGAGGTTGCTAGGGGTTCTAGGGATTCCTTGAGCTGTGGCTGATGAACCACCTATTTGATGGTGCCTACAGAGTTCAAGGTTCAGCATCACTTAGCAAAGCCAACAGCATGACACCAAATATCTTTTTATCTCTATATATATCTCTATATATCTTTAATGGTGGCATTCTGAGCACTACTTTAAGGGGGACATTCTTCCTATTGACTACCAATATAAGAAGCTTTGTTCCTCTTGAGCCCTGATGAATTGGTTTTAGTAAGGGTTCCTTGAGGCATGAAAATAATTTTTGGGGTTCCTCTAGGGTTAAAAGGTTGAAAAAGCCTGGTCTAAAGGAAGTGAGTGGGTAGGGAGAGGAGTCATTGCTCTCACTACTTTACTTGTATGTCTTCAGCTTGAGCTACTGAATTCTGTACACCACAGGCTGTTTTACAACAGGAGGTACGATGGCCATCTAAACCTAACCTAAAAGAAGGTTTATTGAATTTATTTAGATTATTGACAAGAAGTATGTGTATATATATATATATATATATATATATATATATATATATATATATATATATATATATATATATATATATATATATATACAGTATATATATATATATATATATATATATATATATATACAGTATATATATATATATATATATATATATATATATATAAATAATGAAATAGACAATGGATGGTCCCAAATGGTTTCCCATTTGTGGTAAATAGGAATATCTCCCAACCTTTTAAGATGTGAAAAAGGAAAACCTTTTAGCACAGAAAATGTGGGCAAAGGACACACCCCATGCCGCACCCTGATAATGCCGTGATGACAAATTAAAGTGCAAGAATGGTCATTAAAACCCCACAAGGCTTTTTCACTGTTTATTTTCCTTTATATTTGCATATAGAATTAGCCAATGCAAGAATCTAAAGCAGCCATTCTCAACCAGGGTCCCTGCTCAGGATGCTAGGGGTTCTGTGAGCTGTGCCCCCATTTTGTGGTGCCTGCACAGTTCAGGGGCTAACACAACTTAGCAAATAAGTGCAGTCTATCAGTGCCCATAAGTTCTACATATTAGTGCCTCCTCATCAGTGCCCATCATTGCCAACTTATCAGTTTCCAGTTGTCTTTGCATGCACTCTGTGATGTGGCAGCATTGTCACCCTCTATTAGTGCCCATCAGTGCCCGTCAGTAAGGAGAAAACAAAATTGTATGACAGAAACAAAGAAAAAAGTAATTTTTTTCAAAAATGACGCTATTTTTTAGTTTGTTTAGCAAAAAATAAAAACCCCAGAGGTGATCAAATACCGCTAAAAGAAAGCTCTGTTTTTGGGAAGAAAATTATACAATCTAGTGTTGCATGATCATATAACTCAGGTGGCACAGTGGTGTAGTGGCTAGCACTCTCACATAGCAGTGAGAAGGGTTGCTGGTTCAAATCCCAACCATGACACTATCTGCTTGGAGTTTGCATGTTCTCCCTGTGCCTGTGTGGGTTTCCTCCCACACTCCAAAGGCATGCAGGTAGGTTAAGTGGCTTCTGTCCAAAATTGGCCCCAGTATATGAATGGGGACCTTGGATTGTGGGCTCCTTGAGGGTAGGGACTGATGTGAGTGTGCAATGTACAAGGATTGTAGACTCTCACTCAGGTTGGACTGGTGTCTTTATTCAACCTTACTAACTATGTAACTGTTCTTCAAAGTGCGACAGACTTTGCTGAAAATTGTTTTGGGCAGGAAGGGGCAAAAGTGCCCAATATTAAAATGGTTAAGGTAGTAGTCCATATTTTGGTGTTCTCCAGGATCTGGCAGATCTTTGAACTCCCAGTGCTTTCCGACGGACTGCAAGGCGTAGTAGTCCTCCTCTGTAAACGTTGTAACATTCTCCTGAGTGGGAACTTTGGAGAGTAGCTCAAGATCACATCTTTGGGCTTGTCCTGCCTTTCTGCCATGCAGGCAGCAGCAGCCCACTGTACAGAGTCCTCCCCCCTTTTATTTGCAGCGAAAGGGAGAGGGCAGAGCCCAGAAAAGATTGGGAACCACAGAAGCAAGTTTAATCCCTTCCTATGCTGGACCAGCCAACTGCCTAACTAACATACTGTAGGCAAACTGCCTACACTAGGTCCATTTGTTCCACTGACTGCTGATGAATTGGTTTGAATAGAGTTTCCTCGAGACCTAAAATGAATTTTAGGTGTTCATTTGGGAAAAAAAAAAAAAGATTGAGAAAGGCTAAAGAATGATTGAAAGGTTTGTAGCAAAAGGAAAAACTATTGCTATACGCCAGAGAAAAGAGAGTGGCATTTAGACATGAAAGAGAAACAGAGGGATTTAGTTAAAAAAAGCGGGACAGTCCCTCCAAATGAGGGAGCACTGAGAACTAGGCAGAGGAGAAACGATCCCAGCAAATCACGTCTACTTACCGGTTTTCCCCACAATCAGCACTGTAAAAGAGACAAAAAGAGATTAGTAAAAAAAAAATGTATACTTTGTACTATCTAACTATATCATTATTTTAATTAATATTAGAGTATTTCTTTCACAGAGGATAGTGAATAGGGATGAGCCGAACACCCCCCGGTTCGGTTCGCACCAGAACTTGCGAACGACCCCCGCGTTCGGTACGAACGTTAGAACCCCATTGAAGTCTATGGGACTCGAACGTTCGAATTGGAAAGTGCTAATTTTAATGGCTAATATGCAAGATAGTGTCCTAAAAAGGGTTTGGCGACCTGCCTCCTGCCTCAGGGGACATGGGTCACTGCAAAAAAAAGTTTTAAAAACTACCGTTTTAGCGGGAGCACTGATTTTAATGACGATTAAAGTGAAAAAAAAAGTGAAATATTCCTTTAAATATGGTGCCTGGGGGGTGTCTGTAGTATGCCTGTGAAGTGCCACGTGTTTCCCGTGTTTACAACAGTCCCTGCACAAAATGACATTAAGCGGAAATAACACCATTTAAAACTGCTTGCGGTTTTAATGTTATATCTGGTTCCTGCAATATGGTTGAAAATCATTGAGAAACATGGCATGGGTAGCCCTCCCTGCCCATTACCAGCCTATTTGGGTCTTGTACGCATATTAAGGGGAACCCCGTACCCATATTAAAAAAAGGAAATGCGTGTGGCCCCCAGGCCCTATATACTCAGAACAGCAGTATACAGGCGGTGCAAACAAGACAGGGACTGTGTAGGTTTGTTGTGTTAAGTTGAATCTGTTTGTAATTTTCAACTGGTACATTTTTAAAGTGTAGCTCCAGTCAAAAAAACTATTTTAAAGCTTTTTGGAAAACATAGGGAAGGGTTATCACCCCTGTATAATTTGTTTTGTCGTCCATCTTTTTTCATCTCACTTGCTGTTGTCTCCTTCCGTTTGCAAGTAGGAGATGTTTGTAAATTGGATGTTTGAAAGTAGGGGCCTGCCCTATATGCTCTGCAGAAATGGCGGAACAAGGTGTTGGTTTTGCCACAACATTGTAAGCCCTCAAAGTGACTCTTGGTGGGCGCTGGAGCGCCCTGCTGTGAACGATTATATCAAGAATTGTAATTACATGCCATTGTTGAACAGTGGTAGAAAAATTGACCTTTGGTGGTTGTGGTGCTGGTGCCACAACACTATAAGTCCTCACAGTTACTCTGGGTGGGCACAGGAAGGGGCCCTCCTGTGAAATATTATATCAAGAATTGTAATTACATGTCCCTGTTAAACAGGGGCAGAAAAATTGGGCCTTAGGCACTGGTGCCATCACACTGCAACCTCTGCCATATACTCTAGTTTTTTTGCAGGAATTAGCCCTGCTGCAAAGCATTGCATCAAAAATTGTACTTAAACGCCCCTGTTAAACAGGGGCAGAAAAATTGGGCCTTAGGCACTGGTGCCATCACACTGCAACCTCTGCCATACACTCTAGTTTTATTGCAGGAATTAGCCCTGCTGCAAAGCATTGCATCAAAAATTGTACTTAAACGCCCCTGTTAAACAGGGGCAGAAAAATTGGGCCTTAGGCACTGGTGCCATCACACTGCAACCTCTGCCATATACTCTAGTTTTTTTGCAGGAATTAGCCCTGCTGCAAAGCATTGCATCAAAAATTTTACTTAAACGCCCCTGTTAAACAGGGGCAGAAAAATTGGGCCTTAGGCACTGGTGCCATCACACTGCAACCTCTGCCATACACTCTAGTTTTATTGCAGGAATTAGCCCTGCTGCAAAGCATTGCATCAAAAATTGTACTTAAACGCCCCTGTTAAACAGGGGCAGAAAAATTGGGCCTTAGGCACTGGTGCCATCACACTGCAACCTCTGCCATACACTCTAGTTTTATTGCAGGAATTAGCCCTGCTGCAAAGCATTGCATCAAAAATTGTACTTAAACGCCCCTGTTAAACAGGGGCAGAAAAATTGGGCCTTAGGCACTGGTGCCATCACACTGCAACCTCTGCCATATACTCTAGTTTTTTTGCAGGAATTAGCCCTGCTGCAAAGCATTGCATCAAAAATTTTACTTAAACGCCCCTGTTAAACAGGGGCAGAAAAATTGGGCTGCTGGCATCACCCAGAACCAAAAATGTTCTTCCAACATATCAGCGGAGGAGGAAGAGGATAGACAATCAACATAACAGGACAGTCACTCAGCATCAGCATAGGCAGTCTTGAAGGGATGTGGTATTTCAAAAAAAATTATTCGGTTACATCAGCTTCAGGTGCTTGGTAGCTGTGGGTGATCCAAGACTGATTCATCTTGATGAAGGTCAGTCGATCAACTGATTCGGTGGACAGGCGCACCCTGTGATCGGTAACGAAGCCACCAGCAGCACTGAAGGTGCGTTCCGAAAGAACGCTGGATGCAGGACAGGCCAGTAGCTCAATTGCATACTGTGCAAGCTCTGGCCAGTGATCCATCCTCAAGACCCAGTAAGCCAGAGGATTTTCAGTGGGAAAGGTGTCCAAGTCTGACCTTGCCCCTAGGTATTCCTGCACCATGTAAATTAGACGCTGGCGATGGGTGCTGGAACCAATCATACCTTGGGGCTGCGGACTAAAAAATTGTCTGAAAGCATCAGTCAGACGGCCACCTTCTCCACCGCTCCTTCTGACTGATGCCTCAGCAACACGTTGTCCAGGACCAGGAGTTTGTGACCTCCCAGTTTCTGGGAACGCGTTGCACAGAGCTTTCTGCAAGGCCTCCCGGAGATGTCTCATCCTCTGCTCCCTCTGCGATGGCAAGATAAGGTCGGCAACCTTACCCTTGTACCGTGGATCAAGGAGAGTGGCCAGCCAGTAATGGTCCCTCTCCTTGATCCGAAGAATACGAGGATCCTTCCGCAGGCTTTGCAGGATCAGGGAGGCCATGCAGCGTAGGTTAGCTGAGGCATTCGGTCCGGAGTCCTCTGGGTCACTAAGGACAACATGATCCGCAGCTACCTCCTCCCAGCCACGTACAAGTCCACGTGTTTCTTGGGACTGTAAATCATCCCTATAAGACTGCTGCTGCTGATGCTGAGTGCCAGCCTCCACCTCCATGCTGACACAATCATCCTCCTCCTCCTCTTCCTCCTCCTCACCCTCTTCCTGTGTGATGGGTGGCACAGCAGGAACACTGTCTGGATAAAGGGGGCCTTGAGAGGCAAGGAAGTCCTCCTCTTCCTGCCTCTGTTCTGCCTCAAGTGCCCTGTCCATTATTCCACGCAGCGTATGCTCCAAGAGGTGGACAAGAGGTATAGTGTCACTGATGCATGCACTGTCACTGCTCACCATCCTTGTGGCCTCCTCAAACGGTGACAGGACAGTGCATGCATCCCTGATCATGCCCCACTGGCGTGGTGAGAAAAAACCAAGCTCTCCTGACCCTGTCCTGGTGCCGTAGTCGCACAGGTACTCATTGATGGCCCTCTGCTGCATGTGCAGCCGCTGCAGCATGGCCAATGTTGAGTTCCATCTGGTGGGCATGTCACATATAAGGCGGTTCTTGGGCAGGTTCAACTCCTTTTGGAGCTCAGCCAGCCGAGCACAGGCATTAAATGATCGGCGGAAATGCACACAGACTCTCCTGGCCTGTTTCAGGACATCCTGTAAGCCGGGGTACCTGCCCAAGAACCGCTGCACCACCAGGTTAAGGACGTGAGCTGCACAGGGCACATGGGTCAGTTGTCCCTGTCGGAGGGCGGAGAGGAGGTTGGTGCCATTGTCGCAAACCACCATTCCTGGCTTAAGCTGGCGTGGCGTCAACCACCTCTCGGCCTGCCCCTGCAGAGCTGACAAAACATCCGCCCCAGTGTGGCTCCTGTCCCCCAAACAAACCAGCGCAAGCACGGCATGGCATCGTTTTGCCTGCGTACTTGCGTAGCCCCTGCAACGCCTACGGAGCACAGCTGGTTCTGAGGACAGAGCACTGGAAGAGGCCATGGAGGAAGAAGAAGAGGAGGGGGTGGAGGAGAGAGGTGTGTCACAACCAATAGTAGCATTTTGGAGGCGTGGTGGCGGAACAACCTCCAATACTACTGCACCTTGTCCTGCATCCTTCCCAGCAGCCAGAAGAGTGACCCAATGGGCCGTGAAAGACAGGTAACGTCCCTGTCCATGCCTGCTGGACCATGAGTCAGCGGTAATATGCACCTTACCGCTGACCGCCCTGTCCAGCGAGGCAAGGACATTGCCTTCCACATGCCGGTAGAGAGCCGGAATTGCCTTCCGTGAGAAAAAGTGGCGTTTGGGGACCTGCCACTGAGGAACCGCACATTGTACAAACTCACGGAAGGGGGCCGAGTCTACCAACTGAAAAGGCAGCAGTTGAAGTGCTAGCAATTTAGCCAAGCTAGCATTCAACCGCTGGGCATGTGGATGGGTGGGAGTAAATTTCTTCCGCCGGTCCAGCAGCTGGGGCAGGGACATTTGTCTGCTATAATCGGACGTGGATGTACCACTAGCAGAGTTCCCGGAAGCACTTGGCTGTGACACACCTAATTCTACACCTTCATTCCTCTCAGAGCAGGTTTCAGAGAGGACTGAAGGTCTAGTGGGGTTGGAGATGCCAGCTGATGAGGAGCAAGGAGAGGTCCGCTTTGTTCTTTGGTGTGGGTCTTTGAGGTATGCTTGCCAACGAGCTGCATGGCAGGTCAACATATGTCTGGTCAAGCATGTGGTGCCCAAGCGGCTGATGTTTTGGCCACGTGAGATACGCTTGAGACATATGTTGCAAATAGCAGCGGTGCGATCTGATGCACTCGTCTCAAAAAAGGCCCACACCAAAGAACTTTTAGAATAACGCGCAGAGGAAGCGCTCTGCGCAGAGGAAGCGTTCTGCGCAGGCGGAGCTCTGCGGTGTGATTCAGTCGGTGTGCTGCCCCTAAGCTGGCCCCCGGAGGGCATCCTGCCTCGTTGGACATGTGCCTCCTCCTCCTCCTCCTCCCTCCTTCCAGGCACCCACGTGGAGTCAGTGCCCTCATCATCCCCTCCCTCTTCATCGCTGTAGCAAACCTGGCAGTATGCTGCAGCTTGGGGAACATGACTGCCAGATTGCTGTCCTTCTTGAGCATCCCCTCTCTCTGTGCTCACGCTACTGCCTTCCTCTAGCTGAGTGTCATCATCAGAGCCCACCAAACACTGGGCATCCTCCTGGAGCATGTACCCAACACTGTGCTCAAAGAGTTCAGGAGACTCCTCAGGAGGACGTGGTGGGTCTAGGGAAGGAGTCACTGATGATGACATTGAGAGGAGGGACGACGATGTGTTGGCAGCTGCTTTTCTACTACCCTGAGACTGGGTGAGAGAGGATGAGGAGGATGAAGAGGGCTTGGTCATCCACTCTACCAAGTCGTTGGCATGTTGCGGTTCAACATGTCCAGCTGCAGAAAAGAAGGACAAGCATGTCCCATGGCCACGTGCTGATGACAATGCACCGCGTCCACGACCAGCACTGTTGTCTCTAGACACAGAGCCTGCTTGCCCTCTTTTATCGGCTCGCGCCTGTCTGCCTCTCCTTGCTGGCCTTCCAGACATGGTAATGGCCTGAAGGGAGTTGGGTAAAACAGTAGTTGGGTAGTTTATATTGTGCTGGAGGCACACAACACCCACTAACTCCTGCAGATGCCTTTTTTATAGAACAGCAGAGTTAAAGGGGTATATACAGATGTATACTGTGCTGTGCTGGAAGCACACACAACTTCCAATAACTCCAGCAGATGTCAATCAGGCCCAAATAGAGAACAGCTATGTAGGTGGATAATAGCGGTATGTACTGGGTACAGAGCAGGCACACAGCACGCACTATCTCCTGAGTGACACTACTGACTGCAAGCTCTATTGTTAAAGATGGACCACTAGCTATATAGGTGAGGTGAATATCACGGTGTATACTGCGGTCAGGGCACGCAGACAATAACAAGAGAACAGCAGAGTTAAAGGGGTATATACAGATGTATACTGTGCTGTGCTGGAAGCACACACAACTTCCAATAACTCCAGCAGATGTCAATCGGGCCCAAATAGAGAACAGCTATGTAGGTGGATAATAGCGGTATGTACTGGGTACAGAGCAGGCACACAGCACGCACTATCTCCTGAGTGACACTACTGACGGCAAGCTCTATTGTTAAAGATGGACCACTAGCTATATAGGTGAGGTGAATATGACGGTGTATACTGCGGTCAGGGCACGCAGACAATAACAAGAAAACAGCAGAGTTAAAGGGGTATATACAGATGTATACTGTGCTGTGCTGGAGGCACACACAACTTCCAATAACTCCAGCAAATGACAATCGGGCTCAAATAGAGAACAGCTATGTAGGTGTATATAGTGGTATGTACTGGGTACAGAGCACGCAGACAGCACGCACTAACACTACTGACTGCAAGCTCTATTATTAAAGCTAGATCACTAGCTATATAGGTGAGGTGAATATAGTGGTGTATACTGCGGTCAGGGCACAGACAGTAACCACTACACAAGAGCAAAATAGTAAATCAGCCAAAAACGATTGGTGTGTAACTGTGTTGAAGGTACACAGAACACCCACTGCTTCAGATGCTAACAAACACTACACGAGGCCGCCTGAAAGGCAGCTTTATATAGTGTGGGGCGTGCACTACACAGTCTGAGCTATGATTGGCCACAGGCAGGATGCCTGTGGCCAACCATTGCTCTTCCCGCTACTGGCGCTGCGATTGGCCAAGCATGCGGGGTCACAGTGCATGCTTGGCCAATCGTGAGACAGCAATGCATTGCGCCATCGCAGTGCATTGTGGGCCACACGAATTTTGCCGCGAACGGCCCAAACGTTCGGAATTCGGCGAACGCACGAACGACCGATGTTCGAGTCGAACATGCGTTCGACTCGAACACGAAGCTCATCCCTAATAGTGAAGTGTCTAGGTCCTCATATTGAAAATAAAAATATGCATTACCTTTTTTTTTAAATACTTTTTTTGCCACTCTTCCTCCTGCTCGTGCAGGAATGAAAAAACCTTCTTATAAAAGTGTTTTCCTCACACCTCTGTCTTTGCATGCACTCTATGATTGATGTGGCAGCATTGTCACCCTCTATGCACGCTCCTATATAGAGCTACAAATAGATGTGCCATTATCACTACATATTAGACATGCATGGGCGTGTGCGGCCACAGGAAATACTAGTATAATGTGTTGTAAAGACATGCCTGGCTTTCAGGTGGGTTTACAAGCATTATGGAGGGACAGAGAGGACAACCATTCTTACGAAGCATGAAGGAGGCCATCTACATCAAACTGGAACAACCACCCTTGAACAGGGTTGAGGGCCTTTTACACCACCTGTCTTCCATATGTAAGGCCGTTGTACCATCTCTACCCTGCATTTTAACAATTCACACCTCAGGCATTGAAGGATTAAAGGGATTGTAAACCCTCTTTTTTAAAAATAACAAACATATCATACTTACCTCTACCGTGCAGCTCGTTTTGCACAGAGTGGCCCCCGAACCTCGTCTTCTGGGGTCCCCTGGCTGCTCTCGCGGCTCCTCCCTGCGTAAGATAACCCCCTAGGAGAAGAGCTCTCCGGGGGGGGGGGGTTACCTTGCGGGTGCGCTCCCGAGTCCAGCATTTGCATCCATAGACACGAATGCCGGACTCGGCCCCGCCCCCCGCGTCATTGAATTTGATTGACAGTAGAGGGAGCCAATGTCGGTCCTCCTATCAATCTATCCAATCAAGAGCTGGGACCCTGTGGAGAGAGGGAGAGCGCATCTCCGCTGACAGATATACGGGGCTTTGGTAAGTAAAATGGTGGGTGGCGGGGCGGTCACTTCCAGGTAAGTAAAATGGTGGGTGGGGGGGCGGGCTCTGCCATGTGTATTTTCACCTTAACCACTCGCCGACCAGCTACTGTCATTATACTGTGGCAGGTTGACACGTTTCCGCAAGCCGTCATAGCTGTACGTAGGCTTCTTTAAGCAGCATAGCAGACGCACGTGTGCTGCCGGAGGAGCGCGCACACGGCGCTGCACTGTGGGCGTGGGAAGGGGTCATCGCAACCGGTGGTCACGAGCATTGGCACCCAATGCTTGTGACCACCGGTCGCGATGACCGCCGGCCACGAGAGGCAGAACAGGGATGCGTGTGTGTGTAGACACACACATCCCTGTTCTGTTCTGAGAGGAGATGCAGATCAGGAGTTCCTAATAGCTAGGAACCCCGATCTGTCATCTCCCCTAGTCAGTCCCCTCCCCCCACAGTTAGAACACACAGCGAGGGAACACACTTAACCCCTTGCTCGCCCCCTAGTGTTAACCCCTTCCCTGCCAGTGACATTTATACAGTAATCAGTGCATTTTTATAGCACTGATCGTTGTATAATTGTCAATCATCCCAAAAATGCGTCAAATGTGTCCGATGTGTCTGCCATAATGTCGCAGTCATAGTAAAAATTGCTGATCGCTGCCATTACAAAAATATGTATAAGAATACATACCGTATATACTCGAGTATAGGCCGACCCGAATATAAGCCGAGGCCCCCAATTTACCCCCAAAAAAACTGGCAAACTTATTGACTCGTGTATAAGCCGAGGGTGAGACATGCCTGTCCATCCCTGTGTGTGTGTCCGTCCATCCCTGTGTGTCCGTCCATCCCTGTGTGTCCGTCCATCCCTGTGTGTCCGTCCATCCCTGTGTGTGTGTCCGTCCATCCCTGTGTGTCCGTCCATCCCTGTGTGTCCGTCCATCCATCCCTGTGTGTGTGTGTGTCCATCCATCCATCCATCCCTGTGTGTGTGTGTGTCCATCCATCCATCCATCCCTGTGTGTGTGTGTCTCCATCCATCCATCCATCCCTGTGTGTGTGTGTCTCCATCCATCCATCCATCCCTGTGTGTGTGTGTATCCATCCATCCCTGTGTGTGTGTGTCCGTGTGTGTGTGTGTGTGTGTGTGTGTGTGTGTGTGTGTGTGTGTCCAGCCTACCTGTGTCCCGAGCCTGTGTCCCGTGCCTTGCCTCCTTGCCTCCGTCCCGTGCCTTGCCTCCTTGCCTCTGTCCCGTGCCGTGCCTTGCCTCCGTCCCGTGTCGTGCCTTGCCTCCGTCCCGTCCCGTGCCGTGCCTTGCCTTGCCTCCGTCCCGTGCCTTGCCAGGATCGCCGCTCTTCGTCGGCGCCTCGGCGGACATTCTACCATTCAAACGCCGCGCCTCCGCCTCCGCCTTCGCCTGTGATAGGCGGAACACTGAATTTCCCAGCAGCCTGTGTTCCGCCTATCACGGACATCGTCTCATCCTCGTCCGTAGTACGAGGATGAGACGATGTCCGTGATAGGCGGAACACAGGCTGCTGGGAAATTCAGTGTTCCGCCTATCACAGGCGAAGGCGGAGGCGGAGGCGCGGCGTTTGAATGGTAGAATGTCCGCTGTCTGTCTGCTCGACACGCTGATCGAGCAGGCAGACAGCGATGACTCGAGTATAAGCCGAGGGGGGCACTTTCAGCCTCAAAAAAGAGGCTGAAAATCTCGGCTTATACTCGAGTATATACGGTATCAATATAAACTGAAGAAAAAAATAGTTAAAAAAAAAAAAAATTGGAGATATTTATATTAGCAAAATGTATAAGATGTTGTGTTTTTTTCAAAACTGACGCTCTTTTTTTGTTGATAGCGCAAAAAATAAAAAACGCAGAGGTGATCAAATACCACCAGTAGAAAGCTCTATTTGTGGGAAAAAAAGAACATAATTTTTGTTTGTGTGCAATGTCGCACGATCCCTTAATTGTCAGTTAAAGCGACGCAGCACCGTATCACAAAAAGTGCTCTGGTCAGGAAGGGGGTAAATCCTTCCGGGGTTGAAATGGTTAATGCATAGGATGCATTAAGGTGAAAAAACACAAGGGTTTACAACCACTTTAACACATATAAAGCCTTCTTGACACCAAGGATGGGATTATGTAACTAGAACAGGACGGTTCCATAACTTTCACACCCCCCCATCCAGTTCTTGGACAATCGACATCTAGACAATGGTGATTGGATGAAGGTGTCTCTACTCCTTGTCTGGATATAAATGTTGGGGTCATGGGAGTAGCATAAGGGGTTGCAGGGGTCACAATCGCAACCCTAGCTCCAGGGGGCCCCTGCAGCCTCCCTGTCATATTATCATATCCTCCACAAAGTCCAGCTCTAATCTGCCCAAGGGCCCCACAGCCATACTCCAATACTGGGCTTCCACTTTGCCTTCCACGGTCCACACCCCTCTGTTCTCATTGCCTGGGGAAAAGCTGTGAGTCTTTTCCTGAATGGAGAGGAGCATGGGGTGAGAACAGCCCAGGATGGGGAAGTGTCTGTGCTGGCAACATGGAATGGTAACTGAGCTCAGCGAGTTTAAGAGGAGAAGAGTGCCGTCCTGTAGCCATGATGGGACGGATGTTACTGGTGGGGAAAGACATGTCATGTCCTAGTCACCAGCTGGGATTCTTTATACCCCCCACCCAGAGATGTCTGCTTACCCCACTTCCCTGACAACTGGGAAAAAGACCCACACCTCTGGAAGGTGACTGTCAGGGACTTACCAGCAATGTCTCATTCTCATTCTCGTCTCAGCTCCTGTGTATCTGACTACCTGAACCTGAACCTGATCATCTGCTATTGTTACCGACCCAGCTTCGTCTGACTTCTCTGCCTTCTCCAAACCCGACCCGGGCCCGCCTGACCTTGCTACCACTTCTGCCTGTGTTTCCGTTGCCGACCTCTGCCAGTTTTACCGACGCTTCCTTGCCTGCTGCTATCACCTGTCTGCTCGCCTACTGACCCAGACCGTCCGACCCTGCTCCAACCTGCTGCCTGTTCAGTGTTCTGCTGTGCCTGTGGTTCCTCTCATTGGCTCCTGTAGCTGCTGCTTGAATTTCTCAGCTCTTCTATCAACTTCCAGCCGTCCAGCCATCCAGAGGGATCTCTTCTCCGCTATCAGTCCCAGCGGCCCTATTCCAGCAGGCACTCCTACCCACTGTACTCTCGAGACCGCTGTTCCCATTCCAGTGGCTCCTGAACCAGCGTTGTAAGAAAGGTCTCCTTCTACAAGTCGGGCTTCAACACCAGGTACTCAACAGTGACCTTCCCCCAACACCTGGCAACACTGACAGAGAAACCTTCAGAAATTGCTAAAACAAATCACTTAACATCTCCAGCCTTTTCTTCTCTTCTTGATATTGCCTGCGGTGATGAGCCGGGATTAGCACCTTGGATCGGGTGTGTCCATTTTTTGCCTGAAGCGGTGTGTGCACCCTTGTTCTGTTTGCCAAACTAGTACCCGTAGAAACCTTTAGCCATCTTAACCCTTCTCTTCTTTTTTGTGCTACAGATTGTCTCTACGACAAAATCTCATCCTTGTCCTGCCCCAACTTGGCCACTTCTGTCTACAACAGTTCACTGTCATCCACCCTGGATACCTTCGCCCCCTCACTACACACAGATTCAGTCCCCGACCGCTACAACCCTGGCAGACAGGCAATACCAGAAGCCTCAAAAAACAGAGCCACGCTCTTGATTGTCTGTGGCATAAGACAAAGTCGCAGCAAGATTTCAGCCAATGTAAATCTGCCCTCCAAAAATACCATTCCTGCCTCCACACTGCCAAACAGACCTACTTTATCATTCTCATCAACACCCTCTCATGCAGTCCCCATCAACTCTTTTCTACCTCTACCGCTCTACTTCGTCCTCCATTACCTCCACCCACTAACTTACTCACTGCCCAGGAGATTGCTAATCACTTGAAAAATAAGATTGAGACAATTAGTCTCGAGATCTCCACTCTACAGATATCTCCCTCACTTTACACTCCTTATAGTTTCATAGTTTCATAGTTTGTTAGGTTGAATAAAGACACCAGTCCATCAAGTTCAACCTGAGTGTCTACAATTGTCCCTATCCCTGTACATTGCACACTCACACCGGTCCCTAACCTTAAGGAGCCCACAAGTCAAGGTCCTCATTCATATACTATGGCCAATTTTTTTGACCGAAGCCAATTAACCTACCTGCATGTCCTTGTCCTCCTGCACAATCAATACTTTCCTCTTTTAACCCAGCTACTACGGAGGAACTCAAACTTTTTTTCTAACGCTCATCTAACCTCCTGACCCTGGACCCTGTACCTTCTTATATACTATGGTCACCATCTGACTCTATCCTACACTCCTTAACTCATATCCTCAACCTCTCACTCTCTACTGGCATCTTCCCCAACCCTCTAAAACATGCGCTAGTCACTCCCATACCAAAAAAGACTTCTCTAGACCCCACCAATCTTAACAACCTAAGACCCATCTCTTTACTCCCTTTTGCCTCCAAACTCCTTGAAAATTTAGTCTACAACCGACTGAGCGACCACCTCATTGAGAATAACCTTCTTGATCCCCCTTCAGTATGGATTTCGCCCTCCTAAAACTCACAAATAATTACTAACAGCCAAAACCAACGGTCATTATCCCGTACTCTTACTCTTGGACCTTTCCGCTGCCTTTAATACAGTTGACCAGCCCCTCCTTCTCAAAAAACTAAATTTGCTTGGTCTCCATGGCTGCACTCTCCGTTGGTTTGAATCTTACTTATCTCATCGCACCTTCAGTTTCTCCTCTCCAACTCCTCTTACCATGGGGTCCCCCAAGGTTCTGTCCTTGGACCTCTACTATTCTTGATCCACACGTCTTCCCTGGGTCAGCTGATAGCCTCCCATTACTTCCGCTACCATTTATATGCTGATGACACCCAAATCTATCTCTCTGCCCCTCAGCTCACCCCATCAATCTCCTCACGCATCACTAATTTACTAACAGACATATCAGCCTAGATGTCAAACCACTTCCTTAAACTGAATCTATCTAAAACCGAGCTCATGATATTTCCTCCCCCACGTGCCCCCTGCCCTGACTTCTCTGTCAAGATGAGTGGCACATTTATCAGTCCGCCCCACATGCCAGGGTGCTAGGGGTAACCTTAGACTCTGAACTGTCCTTTCAGGCCCACATATAATCCCTGTCCAAATAATGCCGCCTTAGCTCCGCAACATTTCCAGAATATGCCCTTTTTTAACTAATGACACCACCAATCTTCGAATTCACTCCCTGGTCATCTCTCGCCTCGAAAACCCATAGGCACATTTTGTTAGCACAGGACTAACAGGGTTGTTGTTATGTCTTAATGACTTGATACCTTTGTATGTACCCTTTCTATGGTATTTTTACTGTATGCTTCAGATTGTTCTTTATTTCACTTTTTTTATGTCATTCTTTAGATATCATTTATATGATATACACTGTTACATGATTGTATGATTTTGTTTATTTTTTTTGTTTGTTTTTTACCTTCTTCAAAAAATAAAAAACGTTTGTAAACAAAAAAAAGATTAAATAAATAAGAAAAAAATTAAAATAATTTTAAACATGCCCCGTCCCGACGAGCTCACGCACAGAAGCGAACTCATACGTGAGTAGCGCCCGCATATGAAAACGGTGTTCAAACCAAACATGTGAGGTATCGCCGTTATCGGTAGAGTGAGAGCAATAATTCTAGCCCTGGAACTCCTCTGTAACTCAAAACTGGTAACCTGTAGACATTTTTACATGCCTATGGAGAGTTTTAACGGTCAAAGTTTGTCGCCATTCCACGAGCGGGCGCAATTTTGAAGCGTGACATGTTGGGTATCAATTTACTTGGCGTAACATTATCTTTCACAATATTAAAAAATATATATTACTGGGCTAACTTTACTGTTTTTAATTCAAAAAGTGTATTTTTTTTTCCCCAAAAAAGTGCGCTTGTAAGACCGCTGTGCAAATACGGTGTGACAGAAAGTATTGCAACACCCGCCATTTTATTCTCTAGGGCAGTGATGGCGAACCTTGGCACCCCAGATGTTTTGGAACTACATTTCCCATGATGCGCAACTACACTGCAGAGTGCATGAGCATCATGGGAAATGTAGTTCCAAAACATCTGGGGTGCCAAGGTACGCCAACACTGCTCTAGGCTGTTAGAAAAAAAAATATATATATAATGTTTGGGGGTTCTAAAAAATTTATAAATTCTTTTTATTTGTTTTAAAAGACAAGATTACAGAACAGAGCCTTGGGGCATTCCCTGGCTTGAACAATACAACACAGCCTCCAGGAGTACGCAACGCCTCATCACTTTCATTTTATTGGGTGCTAAGCTCACTCTTGCCAAAGCCTGGAAGCAGCCCTATGTTTCCACTATACAGGCCAAAAGGAAAATTTCCTGGATTATGTTACAAGAAAAGACGGCAAGCGTACTCCTGGACCGCTCGGATAAATTCAGGGCCACTTGGGAACCATGGGTGCACTTCGTGGGAGTTTCTTTATCCACATAAATGCGCCCGGATTTAGACCCTGATTACGGTTCTGTTACTCCCAGGCGACTCCTGTAGGAAAATGCCACTTCCCTTTACCTTTTTTATATCTTTCTCCCTTCCTCTTCTTCTCCTTTTCTACTATTTTTTATTCTTCACCTTCTTCTAAGGAGCCTAGTGAGAGACGGTCTTTAGTGGACACTTCATTGCGGAGTTGGGCCGGGCCAGCTGATTTTAGGGCCAGTTCCTGCATCGCAATGTGGATCTCAGTATTTTACACTCGGTTCACAGAAACCTGATTTACATACTTACATCCAGTTGCACTGGGCTTCTGTGCCCGTTAGGGTTGTTGTTCCATTCATCTCAGGATTATTGTTACATTATAGCCATGCTACATGTTTTGGTTACATATGATGGCTCACGTATATAATTTAATAACCCTTGTTGATTTACTCCTGGTCCTATCTGTCTTTATTTTTGGCAGGGGGATAGGGGCCCTCGGCCACAGCAAAGAGCCCTTATGGGGTGGTGGAGCTCCCTCCCTCCTTCCATGACCATTATATTTTTTATGTATTTTCTTCCTTATTTGACTGGGATTTTGTTCTAATGCCTACGTTAGCTCAGGCCTATTAGAGGCAAATGTTTACCTCAGTTACATGAATGTGTACTTCCCATCATATGTATTTCGTGTTGGATTCGGGTCAGTATTATAACGCTCTGTATGCTTGCAAACTGGCTTGACATATTCAAACTTAAGACTGTCCATATCTCTCTATTGTCTTTCACTATGTTTTAGTCATTTTCACGTTGACTTTGTTTACTGTTCTTGATGCAAAATAAAAAATATTGAAACGAACAATACAACACAATAGGTAAGGCATAACACCTAAAAACTATCAGCCTAACCCAAAGAACATACAACAACCAAACCCCATAGCTTGCTGCTAAAATTGACAGGAGTAATGTAATTCCCAGTAATCAACATTCTGAAGCAGGGGCGGACTGACAACTCATGGGGCCCCCGGGCAATAGGAGATTATGGGGCCCCCAGGCAATCAGATTTTATGGGGCCACACAGTATACAATCACACAGTATACACATACATGTACACACAGTATACACAGACATGTTTCTATTGGCTGAGAAGGTACTGGAGAGGTGGGGCAGCTATAATCTCAGGATTTTTAGACCAAAATGATGTTGGTAAGGGGCAATTTCAGAGACAGATGTAAAAAAAACCACATATTTTACTGGTTTTACTGAGGCTGGCAACCCTGATGGGGCCCCCTAGTGGCTCGGGGCCCTTGGGCAGTGCCCGAGTGCCCAAATGGTCAGTCCGCCCCTGTTCTGAAGGCAAAATGGGGGTCCAACCCTTTACTAGCAAGGTGCGCCTAATAAAGTGGCCAGTGAGTTTTATTTCTGCAATATTTTAAGCCCAAATGCCAGACTTCAACACTGACTTGAGAAACGTCACGTGCGTTTGGATATTTATACATGCACGCTCCTTAATATGAATGCAGGTAGACAGTATAGGGGGGGTGGATTTACTAAAAATGGCAGAGTGCAGCTGTGCACAGTAGCCAATCAAATTCTAACTTCAGCTTGTTCTTTTAAGCTTTGACTAAAAAAAAAAAAAAAAAAAACTGAAAGCTGATTGGTTACTATGCAGAGCTGCAACCGATTTTGCACTCTCTCCCTTAAGTGAAGAGGCTGCAGGGGATCAGCAGCACTGAGCAACATAAGATAAAAAAATAAAAACAGGTAAAACATATATTTTATTTTAAATAAATGCTAAAAGCTAAATGCCATTCAATTAAGACGTACATCTACTTTAATTGTAAAAAAAAAAAAAAAAAAAAACATAACCAGTATTTATTTTATTTTTTTTGCTATGACTAACTTGGTGTGGACAGAACTATGAATTGATTGCTAGAATATTTTTGTTCCTAATAATTAGGTATGTATGTAATGCTACAACACGAGAAAATGGTATAGATTGGTATATATAAATGGTATATATATAGTGAGCTGTACTTACAGACCAATATTACAGATAATTCCGGACACATGTTGACAGAAAAATGTGCAAGAAGATTTTTTTTTTTTTTACCAATTTAATTATAAAAAGTTGTGTCTGTAGTATGAAGGAAGGAAGAAGGAGGAGGTGTCAAGTGCTCTGTCAAATTGCTATGGGGAAGTATGAATCGTGCTTTAAAAACCTGCAGATTTATTGTTTTTAAAATGTAAGGATTAGGATTTATTTACTTAATTAATCACATGAACATATAATAAATAAAGAAAAATTGTAGCAGCGCTGGAAAATATTTAAATACCACAGGTGTCAAAGATAACCATATGATTTAAACAGTGTGATACCACAAATAATAATGATGCATTAACCAAACTGATAATAAATACAATTGATAAATAGATTAAAAAAAAAAGGTGAAAAACTGATAAAAATTCATGAAAATTGATGAAATCAGAAATGTGTAAAAATAGAAAAATATTAAACAAATTACATGAGTGAAAAAATGGAAAAAAAAAAAAAAGTTCTTAAATGTGGAAAAGTCTAAATAAATTATTCCTTTCCTTGACCACTATCCAAGTTCATAAATCAAATATTCACAAAAAAAAGTGACAGATCCACCACCATATGTGACCACCATATGAAATGAAGGCTTACCAACTAGCAAGCAAATGGAGCTGGTGACCTAAACCCGGTCAGGGCCTTTAGTTGAAAGGTATAGCGGGTGCCTCCAATCCTGGACTCTTATCTCAAAGACAGGGCAGATATCACCAGGGAACAGGGGCGGACTGACAACTGATGGGGCTCCCGGGCAATAGAAGATCATGAGGCCCCCTGCGTCCCAAGCCACACCTGCACAGGGTGACATTGGGGGGGGGAGCACAACACACAGGGGGACACTGTGGGGGGGGGGGGAGAGCACACAATGGGACACTGGGGAGGGGGAAAGCACACAGGGGGACACTGGGGGGAGCACACAGGAAGACACTGAGGGGGGTGGGGAGCACACAGGAAGACACTGTGGGGGGGTGGGGAGCCCACAGAAAGACACTGTGGCAGGTGGGGAGCACACAGGGGGACACTGTGGGGGGTGGGGAGCACACAGGGGGACACTGTGGGGGGTGGGGAGCACACAGGGGGGCACTGTGGGGGGTGAGGGCGGGAAGCACACAGGGGGACACTGGGGGGAGCACACAGGGAGACCCTGGGAGGGTGAAGCACACAGGGGGACACTGTGGGGGGTGTGGAGCACACAGGGGGACACTGTGGGGGGTGTGGAGCACACAGGGGGACACTGTGGGGGGGTGGAGCACACAGGGTGACACTGTGGGGGGGGGTGGAGCACACAGGGAGACACTGTGGGGGGGGGATGGAGCACACAGGGGGACTCTGTGGGGGGTGTGGAGCACACAGGGGGACCCTGGGGAGGAGGAGAGGGCACATGGGGACACTGGGGCGGGGGGAAGCACACAGGGGGACACTGGGGGTAGCACACAGGAAGACACTGTGGGGGGTGGGGAGCACACAGGGGGACAGTCCGCCCCTGCCAGGGAACCACACTCCACTGATTAAAGAAAATAATTCAATAGGCTCTCCTGAGCAATAAGAACTCCAGGGGCGATCAAAGGTGACCCAGAAAAGAAAAACTCACCCAGGGGTGGACTGACAACTCATGGGGCCCCCGGGCAATAGGAGATTATGGGGCCTCCAGGCAATAGGAGATTATGGGGCCTCCAGGCAATAGGAGATTATGGGGACCCCAGGTAATCCGAGATTATTGGGCCACACAGTATACACAAACATTTTTAGGCCAAAAAGGATGTCGGTAAGGGACATTTCAGAGACAGACGTAAAAAAAACCACAGATTTTTACATACTGTCCCTGGTTTTACGGAGGCTGACAACCCTGATGGGGCCCCCTAGTGGTTCAGGGCCCTCAGGCAGTGCCTGAGTGGCCCAATGGTCAGTCCGCCCCATGAACTCACCATGGCGTAATAACGTCCGGAGCTCGTTGGCCACTAAAGCCTTATCTTCCCCATAAGCGATGAACACCTTGTAAAAAAACATAATAATATTATTCTTGATATCACTAGAAAAAAAAAAGCCTTTGAAAATTAGTTTTTCAATAACTCCATCAGTATCACCAGCAAAGCAGCTTCATTATTATCCCATTAAATAAGAAAAGAATGTGGGCTGCATTTCGAGATTTCATAATTTGCCACGTCACGAATGTTAATTCTCCATTACGAACGCCAGTTTACAAGACCGACCGCTTCTGTTCCAAGCATGCGTGTTTGAACTTTGGACTTTTGTGTGACGGACTTGTGAACACACAATAGGAAAATCCGACATCCGCTGAAAATTTACTAGTCTGCTATCCAACATTTGTCTGATGGAGCGTACTAACAGTCAGATTTTAGGCAGTCTCTCATCACTAGGGATGAGCTTCGTGTTCGAGTCGAAACGTACGTTCGACTCGAACATTGGCTGTTCGTCCGTTCGGCGAAATCCAAACTCTTGGTCCGTTCGCGTCAAAATTCGTGTGGCGCGCACGGCCCACAATGCACTGCGATGGCGCAGTGCATTGCTGGCTCATGATTGGCCAAGCATGCACTGTGACCCCGCATGCTTGGCCAAACGCAGCACCAGCAGCGAGGAGAGCCATGATTGGCCACAGGCAGGATGCCTGTGGCCAATCATAGCTCAGGCTGTGTAGTGCACGCCCCACACTATATAAGGCCGCCTTTGAGGCGGCCTCGTGTAGTGTGTTGGCATCTGAAGCAGTGGGTGTTCTGTGTACCTTCAACACAGTACACACCGATCGTTTTTGCTGATTTCCTATCTTGCTCTTGTGTAGTGGTTATTGTCTGTGCCCTGACCGCAGTATACACCGCTATATTCACCTCACCTATATAGCTAGTGATCTATCTTTAATAATAGAGCTTGCAGTCAGTAGTGTTAGGAGATAGTGCGTGCTGTTTGCGTGCTCTGTACCCAGTACATACAGCTATATCCACCTACATAGCTGTTCTCTATTTGAGCCCAATTGCCATCTGCAGGAGTTATTGGAAGTTGTGTGTGCCTCCAGCACAGCACAGTATACATCTGTATATACCCCTTTATCTCTGCTGTTTTCTGGTTATTGTCTGCGTACCCTGACCACAGTATACACCGCGATATTCACCTCAGCCTAAGGCCCAATTTTTCTGCCCCTGTTTAACAGGGGCGTTTAAGTACAATTTTTGATGCAATGCTTTGCAGCAGGGCTAATTCCAGCAAAAAAACTAGAGTATATGGAAGAGGTTGCAGTGTGGTGGCACCAGCAGCAGTGCCTAAGGCCAAATTTTTCTGCCCCTGTTTAACAGGGACATGTAATTACAATTCTTGATATAATATTTCACAGGAGGGCCCGTTCCTGTGCCCACCCAGAGTAACGGTGAGGACTTATAGTGTTGTGGCACCAGCACCACAACCACCAAAGGTCAATTTTTCTACCACTGTTCAACAATGGCATGTAATTACAATTCTTGATATAATCGTTCACAGCAGGGCGCTCCAGCGCCCACCAAGAGTCACTTTGAGGGCTTACAATGTTGTGGCAAAACCAACACCTTGTTCCGCCATTTCTGCAGAGCATATAGAGCAGGCCCCTACTTTCAAACATCCAACTTACAAACATCTCCTACTTGCAAACGGAAGGAGACAACAGCAAGTGAGATGAAAAAAGATGGACGACAAAACAAATTATACAGGGGTGATAACCCTTCCCTATGTTTTCCAAAAAGCTTAAAAATAGTTTTTTTGACTGGAGCTACACTTTAAAAATGTACCAGTTGAAAATTACAAACAGATTCAACTTAACACAACAAACCTACACAGTCCCTGTCTTGTTTGCACCGCCTGTATACTGCTGTTCTGAGTATATAGGGCCTGGGGGCCACACGCATTTCCTTTTTTTAATATGGGTACAGGGTTCCCCTTAATATGCGTACAAGACCCAAATAGGCTGGTAATGGGCAGGGAGGGCTACCCATGCCATTTTTCTCAATGATTTTCAACCATATTGCAGGAACCAGATATAACATTAAAACCGCAAGCAGTTTTAAATGGTGTTATTTCCATTTAATGTCATTTTGTGCAGGGACTGTTCTAAACACGGGAAACACGTGGCACTTCACAGGCATACTACAGACACCCCCCAGGCACCATATTTAAAGGAATATTTCACTTTTTTTTTCCACTTTAATCGTCATTAAAATCAGTGCTCCCGCCAAAACGGCCGTTTTTAAAACTTTTTTTTGCATTGATCCATGTCCCCTGAGGCAGGAGGCAGGTCCCCAAACCCTTTTCAGGACAGTATCTTGCATATTAGCCGTTAAAATTAGCACTTTCCATTTTGAACGTTCGAGTCCCATAGACTTCAATGGGGTTCTAACGTTCGTAACGAACGTGGGGTCCGTTCGAAAGTTCTGGTGCGAACCGAACCGGGGGGTGTTCGGCTCATCCCTACTCATCACCCAATCCCTGCCGAAAATCCGATCGTCTGTACAAGGATTTAGTCTGAAGGGTTCAATATTGAGTTGGCCCACCCTTCACAGATATAACAGCTTCAAATCTTCTGGGAAGGCGTCCACAAGGTTTAGGAGTGTATCTATAGGAATGTTTGACCATTCTTCCAGAAGCGTATTTGTGAGGTCAGGCACTGATAGTGGATGAGAAGGCCTGGCTCGCAGTCTCCAATCAAATTCATCCCATAGGTGTTCTATCGGGTTGAGGTCAGGACTCTGTGCAGGCCAGTCAAGTTCCTCCACCCCAAACTAGCTCATCCATGTCTTTATGGACCTTGCTTTGTGCACTGGTGCGCAGTCATGTTGGAACAGGAAGGGCCCATCCCCAAACTGTTCCCACAAAGTTGGCAGCATAAAATTGTCCAAAATGTCTTGGTATGTTGACACCTTAGGAGTTCTCTTATCTGGAACTAAGGGGCCAAGCCCAACCCATGAAAAGCAACCCCACACCATAATCCCCTCTCCACCAAATAATTTGGACCAGTGCACAAAGTAAGGTCCATAAACACATGGATGAGCGAGTTTGGGGTAGAGGAACTTGACTGGCCTGCACAGAGACCTCAACTCGATAGAACACCTTTGGGATGAATTAGAGCGGAGACTGTGAGCCAGGCCTTCTCATGTAAAGGCATGTGTCCCAATAGAGAAAGAGGGATGGAGGGAGAGAGAAAGAGGAACAGTTAGGCTGGAAGTTTTACAAGAACACAGACAGTTGCCTACCTAGATTGGGTGTACTGGCAGTTATCTTGGCATTACTTTTAAGCTTGAAAAACCCATGGCCAAATGACAACCTGGCTTTAAGGGGTGTCCTAGCGTTGTCCAGGGGGTCTTATCGGGGAGATAGAGAGAGGGAGAGAGACAGAGAGAGAGAGGGGGGAGAGAGAGAGGGAGTCGAGGGGGTGGAGAGAGAGGTGGAGGGAGAGAGGGATAGGGGGAGAGAGAGGGAGGGGAGAGAGAGGGAGAGAGGGATAGGGGGAGAGAGAGGGAGGGGAGGGAGAGAGGGGGAGCAAGAGAGAGGGAGGGGGAGTGGGAGAGATAGGGGGAAAGGGCTAGAGAAAGGAGGTAGAAAGAGAGGGGGGTAGAGAGAGGAAGAGAGAGAGAGGGAGATAGAGGGGGAGAGAGAGAGAGAGGGAGGGAGAGAGAGATAGAGAAAGAGGGGGAGAGAGAGGGGGAGAATGAGACAGGGAGGGGGCTTGAGAAAATAGGAGAGAGAGGGGGGGGCGAGAGAGAGGGAAATGGCTAGAGAGAGAGGAGGGAGAAAGAGAGGGGAGGGAGAGGGGGGGAAGGGGGAAGGGAGGGGGAGATGTAGAGGGGGGAGAGAGAGGGGGTAGATGTAGAGGGGCAGAGGGAGAGAGAGCGGGGAGATGTAGAGGGGGAGAGGGGGAAGAGGGAGAGAGAGAGGGGGAGAGATAAATGGAGAGGGAGAAGAGTGAGTGGGGAGGGGGAGAGAGAGGAATAGAGAGAGGGAAAGAACGTGAGAGAGAGAGGGGGGAGTGGGAGAGATGTGGAGGGAGGAAGAGAGGAGAGAGAGGTAGAGAGGTGAGAGAGAGGGAGAAACAGTGGGAGAGAGAGGGGGGGAGAGGGAGAGAGAGGGGGGAGAGGGAGAGAAGGAGGGAGAGAGAGGGAGGGGAGAGAATGGGGGGAGAGAGAGAGTGTGGGGGGAGAGGGAGAGAAAGGGAGAGAGAGAAGGGAGGGAGAGGTAGAGAGATGAAAGAGATTGGAGGGAGAGGGATAGGGAGAAAGGGGAGGGAGAGAGAGCGATGGGGAGAGATAGAGAGGGGGGAGAGGGGAAAAGGGGGAGAGAGGGGGAGAGATAGAGAGGTAAAGGGAGATAGAGAGAGAGGGAGGTGGAGAGAGAGAGGTAGAGAGAGGGATAGGGAGATAGGGGAGAGAGATGGGGAGAGATAGAGAGGGGAGAGAGAGGGAGAGAGGGAAAGAGATAGAGAGAGAGAGAGCAAGAGGGGAGAGATGGAGAGAGATAAAGGGGGGTTAGAGGGGAGAGAGCGGGAGAGGGGGAGAGGGAGAGAGATAGGGGGTGAGGAAGAGAGAGGGGGGCGAGAGAGGGGGTGAGATAAAGAGAGATGGGAGAGGAAGAGATGGTGAGAGAGAGAAAGGGAGAGAGAGGAGGGAGAGAGACACTGCTGCATATAGGTTTGACTATACTTTGTTCTTCACAGATTCCAGTACTGTTCATCTCACCACTTCACCTGACAGTAACACGGCTCCACAGCAGCTGCATGCACATGGCCGATAATGGTGCCAGCGCACCCATTGGCTGGGGAAGAAAGCCGGAACAGTGCACCCATTGTCTGGGACAAAAATCCCAGACAGTGCACCGATTGGCTGGGATGCAGCCCGTCTCTTGATACCTGCTCAGCCAGTAGCTGACTCAAGTTGTCTGCTACATCTCTCCCTCCATCACCGTGTCCTGACTAGCTGCCCACCCAGCTTACTATGTGGGCGAGCCAGGAGGACACTGGGTGACAGCTGAGTGACTTTTGTTATGGGGATCAGACACTTTGGCCCAGTCCACTCCTTCCCAGGACAAAGCCAGGATTTTCCGACAACTTAGTCCGACCGTGTGTATGCAACATCACTTCTGGACCTCTTCCGGAATTAATCCGTCAGAATTACTCCGACAGATTTGGTTGTCGGAATCTCCGACCATGTGTACAAGGGCTTACATACACATGTATGAAGAGGTGACTAGAGTTAAGGAGAGGGGATTATGTCTAGAGTAGAGATTGTGCTTAGGGTGCTATCTGGAAGTGAGTGTTGATATGTTTGGGGGCAGACCGGAGAGAGCTCAGGGGGGTTGAACTGGAGAGAGCAAAATTTGGTACAGCTGTGCATGGTAGGCATTCAGGTTTCTAATTCAGCTTTTTCAATTAAGCTTTGACAAAAAAGAAACCTGGAAACTGATTGGTTTCTACACAGAGCTGCACCAAATTTAGTAAATGTTCTGTTTTGAGGTATTGTTATGCATTGCTTGTAGTGTTTTAAGCACCTAGCTAACTGGAATAGGCTACTTTCTCAGGTTAGAAAAGAAGATATAAAAAGTTGGGAAATGTTATATTTATATATCTATATATATATATATATATATAGATATATATATATATATATATATATATATATATATATATATATATGGATGCGAATACTCATTGCATAATAAATAAATAAATAAGTAATAAATAAACAAGAAATAAGTGGAACATACCATATACTTACGCTTACACTATTGGATTCAGAGGAGTTCTTTGACTTTTTAACTATGTAGAAGGTTTTTTTATTTTATTGATATACATTTTTTGAACATACAGCATTTTTGGGATTCACAATAGGTGTTAAAAACGTTTAAATAATAATAATGGATCTAAAATGCTTCATTGCTTTTCGAGCAGTGCTACATGCTGATAGTACAGAGGCTCCCAGCAGAGGATGAGATAAGTATACAATAGGAAATGGGTTAATTGGCTTATATAAGTTTGTTTAGAGATTAGAGTTTGGTTTAGAGGTTTTGTTTTTTAGAGGTTTGTGGGTTGATGGAGAGTTAAACCATATGACAGTCTCTTCTATCTCTCTGGACTCTATTAGTGAGGTTCTAGATCTATTAGTGAGGCTCTGAGTTCCTAGGTCAGTAACACTATCTCTGTCCATTATAATGACTTCTCCCCATCAATGTTTAATGTGTATTCTAGAAAAAGTAACAGGAGGAGCTCCAAAGACATGCAGGTAGGTTAATTGGCTTCTGTCCAAAAATTGGCCCTAGTATATGAATGGGGACCTTGGATTGTGGGTTCCTTGAGGGTAGGAACCAATGTGAGTGTGCAATGTACAGGGATAGGGGTAGACACTCACTCAGGTTGAACTGGATGGACTGGTGTCTTTATTCAACCTTACTAACTATGAAACTATGAGCTGAAACACACAAAAATAGTTGATCTCACAGCTGAAGTATCCAGCAGGGCACATTTTAGGGATTTGGTTAAGTGTCAGGATCAGACTTTGGTCAAGAGTAATGCGTGACGAGTAATGGGAAATTTCTCGATATCAGGCTGTTGGCGGACAATCCGACCATGTTTACGCTCCATTTGACAATTGTTGTCGGACTTTCCGCCAACAAATGTTGGCTAGCAGTTTTTCACATTTTCCACCAACAAATGTGTGTTGTGGGATTTTCCGATCTTGTACGCACAAGTCCGTTGGATAAAAGTCCAAAATACAAACACGCATGCTCGGAAGCAAGGACGAGACGGAAGCGGTCGGTTTTGTAAACTAGCGTTCAATGGAGAATTAATATTCGTGATGCGACATATTATGAAATCTCGAAATGCAGCGCACAATTCTCTTCTTCTTTAATGGGATAATAATGAAGCTGCTTTGCTGGTGATACTGATGGAGTTAGTGCAAACATATTTTCAAAGGCTTTTTTTTCTAGTGATATCAAGAATAATATTATTATGCTTTTTTTTTTTTTTTTGCCAAGTTACCACAACACCATTATCCCATAGTTTTTAAGATCAAATATACAACTATGTTGGTGTGTCTTGTCAATTCTACATTGTATTTCTTTAAATGGAGCTGCCTACTCCCAAACCGTCACCTGAAGTAGAACACATAGCCAAGTATTATTCTACACAATTTTTATTATTGTGCATTAAAAAAAAGAAAACACATTAAAATTAGACATGCTATCTGCCAATAGAACTTACCGTATATACTCGAGTATAAGCCGAGATTTTCAGCCTCTTTTTTGAGGCTGAAAGTGCCCCCCTCGGCTTATACTCGAGTCATCGCTGTCTGCCTGCTCGATCAGCGTGTCGAGCAGACAGACAGCGGCCATTCTATAATTCAAAAGCCGCGCCTCCGGCTCCGCCTTCGCCTGTGATAGGCGGAACACTGAATTTCCCAGCAGCCTGTGTTCCGCCTATCACGGACATCGTCTCATCCTCGTACTACGGACGAGGATGAGACGATGTCCGTGATAGGCGGAACACAGGCTGCTGGGAAATTCAGTGTTCCGCCTATCACAGGCGAAGGCGGAGGCGCGCTTTTGAATTTTACAATGGCCGCCGAGGCGCCGACGAAGAGCGGCGATCCTGGCAAGGCACGGGACGGAGGCAAGGCAAGGCACGGCACGGCACGGGACGGGACGGGACTGAGGCAAGGCACGACACGGGACGGAGGCAAGGCACGGCACGGGACGGAGGCAAGGCACGGGACGGAGGCTCGGGACACAGGTAGGCTGGACACACACACACACACACACACACACACACACACACACACACACACACACACACACGGATGGATGGAGACACACACACACAGGGATGGATGGATACACACACACACAGGGATGGATGGATGGATGGAGACACACACACACAGGGATGGATGGATGGATGGAGACACACACACACAGGGATGGATGGATGGATGGAGACACACACACACAGGGATGGATGGATGGATGGACACACACACACACAGGGATGGATGGATGGATGGACACACACACACACAGGGATGGATGGATGGATGGACACACACACACACAGGGATGGATGGACAGACACACAGGGATGGACGGACACACAGGGATGGACGGACACACAGGGATGGACGGACACACACACAGGGATGGACAGGCATGTCTCACCCTCGGCTTATACACGAGTCAATAAGTTTGCCAGTTTTTTTGGGGGTAAATTGGGGGCCTCGGCTTATATTCGGGTCGGCCTATACTCGAGTATATACGGTAACCAAAAAGTGTATTCTATGCATCCAAAAATATAGAAAATATACCAAATCAAATCATTATTCAACCAAAAAAATAATGTCAAAGCAATAACTCCAAGGCCGATAAGAAATAACACGTTATCTCCTCCGATTCCGCAACATGGCTGGTTGGCGAACGGCCGTTCAGAAACTAACTGAAAAGCGCGAAATGGAAAGTGTGAAATGAAAAGTGCGAAAGGAAAAGCGCAAATCAACACTCACCAAACTTCTACCTAACACAAAATTAGCAGAAGGAGCCCAAAGGGTGGTGCTAAAGAGCTGAAAAACAACGCAGTACGTCA
This sequence comes from Lithobates pipiens, assembly GCF_037356315.1. Lineage (NCBI taxonomy): Eukaryota > Metazoa > Chordata > Amphibia > Anura > Ranidae > Lithobates > Lithobates pipiens. The sequence goes on from NW_027507791.1 coordinate 49,959,543, forward strand.
CTATGTTCGTGATTGTTGGCCAACAATCGTGTGGCTGTGTGTATGCAAGACAAGTTTGGACCAACGCCCTTCGGACAAAATTCCACGGTTTTGTTGGCCAACAATCCGATCGTGTGTACGAGGCTTCACAGTAGGTAAGAAATGTCTCTAATGGAATCACACGGCAGTAAAAACCCAACAGTGGTTCGAATTTTTCTCTACTTTATCCAAAAATAAAAAAATAAATGTTTTGGGTGGACATATACTCCAAAGTAGATATAAACATTTACTAATTTTGAAAGATTTACAGAAAATAGCAATCATGAACGAAGGTAATCATTTGATACATATATGAGATGGTATGTAACATTGATGGCGAACCTTGGCACCCCAGATGTTTTGGAACTACATTTCCCATGATGCTCATGTACTCTGCAGTGTAGTGGAGCATCATGGGAAATGTAGTTCCAAAACATCTGGGGTGCCAAGGTTCACCATCACTGGTATATAATGTTGTCCAGCTCCTTGTTCGCATCACAGTGTCGTAGCCAACAACGAGCAATGATAGCTGAACTCTGCCATCCCTGGCCACTTCCCGGACATAGTCTGCATGGATGATAGTCATGATATGCCCACTTTTCAATTGATATAGTGAGTGCATATACGTTTTTATGTTCTATTTATACTAATAAATGGCTACACTTAGGTGGTGGCCCCATCTCTCATTTATTTATTAACCTTTGGGGTTTGTGCACATTTTCCAGTCCGGTAAATGTACTGACAGAGTAACACAAAGGAATAGAATACAAAAACGAAATCAGGATTATTAAAGGAAAACTCTACTTTTAATTTATTATACAACATACCGCACATGTTTGCCAAAGAAAAGTTTAATCTGGAATTTGGCTTTTAAAAATAAATTAAGTATAACATAGCATAGAGATTAGTACAAAGATTTCTAATGACTCAGAATTCTACCTGGAACAGGAAGGAAGATGTATAGAGGCCGGTCTTGTTGTGACCAGTGATGATAGATTAGATCTCAGTCAGGCCTGTTTGTGGGTATAGGAAGCAAGCGGTGTCAGATGTCTTCAGCATTGTGTTTTGCAAAGACATTTTGTATGTACAGTAAAATACTATGAGGATACAGTGCCTTGAAAAAGTATTCACACCCCTTGAAATTTTCCACATTTTGTCATGTTACAACCAAAAAACGTAAATGTATTTTATTGGGATTTTATGTGATAGACCAACACAAAGTGTCCCATAATTGTGAGATGGAAGGAAAATTATATTTTCCAAATTATTTCCAAATAAATATATGAAAAGTGTAGCATGCATTTGTATTCAGCCACCTTTACTCTAATACCACTAACTAAAATCGAGTGGAAACAATTGCCTTCAAAAGTCACTAAATTGGTAAATATAGTCCTTCTGTGTGTAATTGAATCTCAGTATAAATTTCTATGAAGCCCTCAGAAGTTTGTTAGATAATCTTAGTGAACAAGCAGCATCATGAAGGCCAAGGAACACACCAGACAGGTCAGGGATAAAGTTGTGGAGACGTTTAAAGCAGGGTCAGGTTATAAAAAAATATCCCAAGCTTTGAACATCTCATGGGGCTCTGTTCAATCCATCATCTGAAAATAGAAAGAGTATGGTACAACTGCAAACCTATCAAGACATGGCCGTCCACCTAACCTGACAGGTCGGGTAAGGAGAGCATTCATCAGAGAAGCAGCCAAGAGGTCCATGGTAACTCCGGAGGAGCTGCAGAGATCCACAGCTCAGGTGGGAGAATCTGTCCACAGGACAACTATTAGTCGTGTACTCTACAAATCTGCCCTTTATGGAAGAATGGCAAGAAGAAAGCCATTGTTGAAAGAAAGCCATAAGAAGTTCCATTTGCAGTTTGTGAGAAGCCACGTGGGGGACACAGTAAACATGCGGAAGAAGGTGCTCTGGTCAGATGAGACCAAAATTGAACTTTTTGGCTTTAAAGTAAATCACTATGTGTGGTGGAAAACTAACACTGCACATCACCCCGAACACACCATCCCTACCGTGAAACATGGTGGCGGCAGCATCATGTTGTGTGGATGCTTTTCTTCAGCAGGGACAGGGAAGCTGGTCAGAGTTGCTGGGAAAAATGATGGAGCCAAATACAAGGCTATCTTAGAGGAAAACCTGTTAGAGTCTGCAAAAGACTTAAAGGGGTTGTAAAGGTAAAAGTTTTTTCACCTTAATGCATTCTATGCATTAAGGTGAAAAAACATCTGACAGTGCCTGCGCCCCCAGCCCCCCCGTTTTACTTACCTCACCCCTCGAAAGTCCCGCACTCGTCCCCCGACGTCCTTTCCACCGTTCAGCCTGGCCACTGATTGGCTGGAGTGGATGGATGGAAAGCAGCGCAGCCATTGGCTCGCGCTGCTGTCAATCACATCCACTGACGCGGAGCGCCATGGGGCGGGGCCGTGTGATACAGCGATCGGCTATAGCCGCCGGCTGTATCCCAGGAGCGTGCCCGCAGATGCTTCTCACCATGCGAGGGAGCTCACATGAACGTGAGAAGCACCTGTGGGAGGAAGCAGAGACAGCCGCCGAGGGACCCCAGAAGAGCAGGTTCGAGCTGCACAGTGGAGGTAAGTATAACATGTTTGTTATTTTATTTTTTTTTCTAATTCACTTTACAACCCCTTTAAGACTGGGGCAGAGGTTCACCTTCCAGCAGGACAACAACCCTAAACATACACCCAGAGCTACAATGGAATGGTTTAGATCAAAGCATATTCATGTATTAGAATGGCCCAGTCAAAGACCAGACCTAAATCCAATTGAAAATCTGTGACAAGACTTGATATGTGCTGTTCACAGACTCTCTCCATCCAATCTGACAGAGCTTGAGCTATTTTGCAAAGAAGAAGAATGGGCAAAAAGATCCCTCTCTAGATGTGCAAAGCTGGTAGAGACATCCCCAAAAAGACTTGCAGCTGTATTTGCAGTGAAAGGGGGTTCTACAAAGTATTGCCACTTTTCACATGTTTACTTTTAAAACATTTTTTAAAACATTTATCATTTCTCTTCAGCGTCACAATTATGTGCCACTTTGTGTTGGTCTATCACATAAAATCTAAATAAAATACATTTATGTTTTTGTTTGTAACATGACAAAATGTGGAAATTTTCAAGGGGTATGAATAATTTTTCAAGGCACTGTAACTGGCAGTAAACATTTTTGGTAAAATAAACCAGTGGTCTTCAAACTGTGGCCCTGGGATCGAATGAGGCCTTTTTACTTGACTTTATTTTGCCCTTGAGGCATTATTCTGGCCACTGACACCAAAAATGGGGCATAATTCCTCCCACTGACACCAATGATGGGGGACTATTTCTCCCCCCATACCAAAGCATTGTTTACTCCCACTGGGCACAGTCTGGCCCCAATAAAATCTTAAGGACAGTAAACTTGCCCCTTGTTTAGAAAGTTTGGTGACCTGACCTCTGATATAAATTATGGGCTTCAGTGTTTCAGCTATCACAGTCATGTGCAGTTCCAATGCCATTTGAGACCTGCCTCGGGTGTCTCCACTTCTATACACATGGGTTGATTTACTAAAGACAAATAGGCTGTCCACTTTGCCTAGTACAGTTGCACTCTACAAGTGCAGTTGCTCCAGAACTTAGTTAATGAGGTAAACCATCACTTTGCAAAGAATACCCAATCACGTGTATTGGAAGACAACATGGTCTAATGTCATATTTCTGGCGTTTCTACATATCTGTTTCCTATTCCCAGAGATCAGCCATGCTGATCCTTGCAGTTCCATGGTTCTAAAGGGTAGAGGTTTGAGTTTCTTTCTGGTTGATACAACCAAGCATTTGGTTTCCTGGGGGGCAGTCTGGATTGTTTTTTCTCAGCTCTTGGCTCCGGACTGGCTGTTGCTATAATGCAATCTTCAAAGAGAGCCATGGCTGCCAGGATGATTGATGACAGTGGGCGACAAAGATGAAAGGATCAACAGGCACCCAGAGATGATATTAAAAGGACTACCTCTTGGCAATACCGCATTGGGCAGGAGGCTAGTGGGGGTGGTTACTAATGGGTCTGAATGAATGGGTATTTAAGGGCACACAGGAAGGAATTCGTCCCCTTTTTCGCTGTTGGTTCAAGCCAGGCAACTACCTGAGCCACTTGGCTATCTTTCTGTCTCTGAGCCACATGGCTCTATCCACCATTTTGAGTCCAGCCGAGGAGACCATGCCGAGGAATACTATCTGCTAGTACTTTCATATTAGTGTTTCCTATTTTCTTGGGAAATAAATAAGACTTTGTTTTATTAAGCCGTGTGCTTGGTTTCACAGCTAACCTTGCATTATTGTGATATCAATAGTAACATGTGAACAGAGTTTTAACAGACTAGCTAACTAGGGGAATAGACAAGTTAATACATTGGGAAAATAATATTTATTGTACCATTTTCTTGCACATGATTGGATGATGGAAGTCAGCAGAGCTTCTGCTCATTTACTAAGTTCTAGAGCAACTGCCACAGTCTTATTTGCCTTTAGTAAATCCACCCAATAAAGTTTGTACACATTTCACCTACATGATGGAAGGGATAATAATGAAGATCAGTTTATAGACTTGTAAATATCCAAAAACAACATTAAAATTGACATAAAACACAAAAAAATTTCTGCAGGTATTGTACAACAAAAGACAAGTGCAATGATATTAAACTGGCTTTAAACTAAAGAATATTTCAAGCCTTGACAGCACCATTTAGTCCACTGTAGCTTAAGAACGAAAGCTAACTCCTAATTGGCTTCCTTTGTGCAATTCAGCTCTTTTTTATTCAACTCCTGGGTGGTCTTTTAGAACGGAATACTTGCACAAATCTGCTGTTAAACTTCACAACTCAGATGTTTGTCCGTACTCTGACAATCAACTGCCAGTTTTCCCTTTCATCAACTGCCACTTTTTGCAATGAATCCTATAAAAATCCAAAACACACCACAAAGTCAAACAAAAGACATGAAACCAACTTGTTATAAGTCAGTCCATTTACATTAGTAGTTGGTAGGCCCAGTAGAAGACGGGAGAGGATTAGGTGTTCTGATAGATGCTTTCTAGCTCATCTGACATTTCTTGGGCAGCCGCCAAACGACGCATAGATTTGGGCCTCACAGTAGAGTAGGTAAAATTCTAAAAAAAATAAACATAAATAAATAAATAAAACTGTCATAATAAAACAATGCAAACACCTCCCTTCTGCTGGACTGTATCAAAATGGCAGGAAGGTGACAGTTTTTAAATGGCATTGCAGAAATAAAGTACGGGTGGCCAGTGCAACCATTAGGTACAGAGACAATCTGATTAAGGTTCTGCCTTTTGGTTTGTTGGGATGGCCAATCACAGCAAACATAAAGGGAAAAAAAATGAGAGCCCGCCCCTTCTTCCTCTGCTGCCGATTCTGATGATCTTCTGAATTCCTCTTCTCCTGTGATCCTGTGGGTAAAACTGCTCCTACTGACCACCAAAGGAAGGGGGCACATTGAGCAACAAGGAAGGGGGTGCCCACTGACCACCACTGAACATCCAGAGGGTACAGGGTATATAGACTATAAAGGGGGCACATTGAGCAACAAGGAGGGGGGCCCACTGACCACCACTGAACATCCAGAGGGTACAGGGTATATAGACTATAAAGGGAGCACATTGAGCAACAAGGAAGGGGGCCCACTGACCACCACTGAACATCCAGAGGGTACAGGGTATATAGACTATAAAGGGAGCACATTGAGCAACAAGGAAGGGGGCCCACTGACCACCACTGAACATCCAGAGTGTACAGGGTATATAGACTATAAAGGGGGCACATTGAGCAACAAGGAGGGGGGCCCACTGACCACCACTGAACATCCAGAGGGTACAGGGTATATAGACTTATAAAGGGGGCACATTGAGCAACAAGGAGGGGGGCCCACTGACCACCACTGAACATCCAGAGGGTACAGGGATGTGATTCTCAACCAGGGTTCTGTGGAACCCTAGGGTTCCTCCAGAGGTTGCTAGGGGTTCCTTCAGCATTGGGCCATTTCTGCCTCTCAGATAAGTTCCCACTGACACCATTGATCTTTTTAGCTATCTGTAAGGAGGTCATTCTTCTCAAAGACCAAAAGTGTAAGGATCATTCTTCCCATTGACCATCACACTAATGTATTATGAATTGTAGATTTCTAATTTTTAGTAGGGGTTCCCCGAGACTGCAGAACTATTTCAAGGGTTCCTCTGTGTTGAAAAGGTTGAGAATGGCTGGGGTATATAGACTATATGAGCAACAAGAAGGGGGCCACTGACCACCACTGAGCATCAAGAGGGTACAGAGTATATAGACTATAAAGGGGGCACACTGACCACCAATGTTTTGGAGAAAAATACCATTCACCCCCAGCAGTAATGGAACACTTGCCACTTACCACCAACATTTAAGTGGGTCACACACTAATGACATTTAAAGGGGCACTCATCACCCACAACCACTACAAGACAACACCTACCAACCTTGTTCAAGGCACTTTGCAATACTCACATTTACTTCTCCTTCATCTGTCCTCGGTGGAGCACCTATAAGATCAGCAATAACAAGTTATAAGAATTCAATACTTGACGCACCAATACTGGTGTTGAGTGAAGAGATGTTTTGAATTTTCGCAACAACAAAGCCCAGTCCTGAAATCCAGTTTTTCCAATTTGACTTAATGCTAATATGCCACAAGTGAAACTGCAGGATCAGCATTAAAGACAGGAAACCAAAAGGCACCAATAGTATAATGTGTATTTCTCTTGGGAATTTCCTTAAATAACAATAGGAGCGGTGGTAATAGGTTTGAGGTGGACTGCAGGATTATCATGCATTTGTTAATCCCTACCAAGGAGACACCCACCCCAACACTGCACATATGGGAGGGGCATGTGTATGTACAGTTGTGTGGCAGGGAATGTCTTGGCAGCTTATGATTGGTCAAGTACATTGACAGCTTCATGGCGAGATCGCTGAAGTGGGTTCAGACTATGATCGGAACATGCCTGAGGTCATCCCTACTAGACATGTGCAGGACGTAAAAAGATGTTTCTTTTTTTTTGGGATATATTCGTTATTTTACTAATTTTGTTTCACTGATTCATTTCGGAATTTGTTTAGTTTAATTTCATTTTGGTTAGTTTATTTTCAAACCAATTCCAAATTTTTGGAATTATTCGAATTCAAGTAGATCGAAAAATGATCAACCAATCCGAATTCTGTGTGAAGAATACCAGCCGCCTCATCTTTAACCACTTCGGCCCCCGGACCATTTTGCTGGCCAAAGACCAGACCACTTTTTGCGATTCGGCGCTGCGTCGCTTTAACTGACATTTGCGCGGTCGTGCGACGTGGTTCCCAAACAAAATTGAGGTTCTTTTTTCCCCACAAATAGAGCTTTCTTTTGGTGGTATTTGATCACCTCTGCGGTTTTTATTTTTTGCGCTATAAACGAAAATAGAGCGACAATTTTGAAAAAGACGCATTATTTTTTCCCTTTTGTTATAATAAATATCCCCCAAAAATATATATAAAAAAAATTTTTTTACCCTCAGTTTAGGCCGATACGTATTCTTCTACATATTTTTGGTAAAATAGGGGATAGTTTTATGACATTTTTATTAATAATTTTTTTTTTATTGTGACTGCGACATTATGGCGGACACATCGGACATTTTTGACACATTTTTGGGACCATTGTCATTTATACAGTAATCACTGCTATACAAATGCACTGATTCCTGTGTAAATGACACTGGCAGTGAAGGGGTTAACCAGTGGGTGGCAGTGTAGGGGTTAAGTATTCCTAGGAGTGTGTTACTAACTGTGGGGGGGGTTGTGCTTTCTTTTAGTGAACACTGATCTCTGCTCCAATCACATGGAGCAGAGATCAGCGTCACTTGTTGCTGGGAAGAACTGGGAGATGCTGTTTACAACGGCATCTCCCAGTTCAGCCTCCCCGTGAGACAATCACGGGTATGCCCGCGGCGATTGAGTCAGCGGGACCCATGACCGGACTCACGGGGGTCCCGACCCGCAGTCAGGGAGGCATTTAAAATTGGACGTACCTGTACGCCAATATGCCTGCCCGTGCCATTCTGCCGACATATATCGGCGCGCGCCGGTCGGGAAGTGGTTAACCACATGTTGACCAGCGCAGGATGATATACGTCGGCACTATGGCACGGCTGGGCAAATGGTCATACAGGTATGTCCCCTTAAGATGCGGCATTGTGAGCGCTCTGTGCCCGTGCCCGCGGGTCCCGCGGACTCGACGTCCGCCGGGTACCTGCGATTGTGTCACAGAGTGGAAAAACGGGGAGATGCCTATGTAAAAGAGGCATTTCCCTGTTCTGCCTAGTGACATGACAGAGATCCACTGCTCCCTGTGATCAGGAGCAGTGATCTCTGTCATGTGAGTGGTAGCCCACCGCCCCCATACAGTTATAATCACTCCCTAGGACACACTTAACCCCGTGATTGCCCCCTAGTGTTTAACCCCTTCCCTGCCAATGTTATTTACACAGTAATCGTTGCATTTTTATAGCACTGATCGCTGTATAAATGACAATGGTCCCAAAATAGTGTCAAAAGTGTCCGATGTGTGTCAGATCGCCGCCATAACTAATAAAAAAGAAAAAATTTAATAAAAATGCCATAAAACTATCCCCTAGTTTGTAGACACTATAACTTTTGCACAAACCAATCAATATATGCTTATTCCGATTTTTTTTTACCAATAGAAGAATACACATCGGCCTAAACTGAGAAAGAAATTATTTTTTTTTATAAATTTTTTCATTTATTATAGCAAAAAGTAAAAAAAAATGTTTTTTTTTTCAAAATTGGCGCTCTTTTTTTGTCGCACGACCGTGCAATTGTCAGTTAAAGCGACGCAGTGCTCAATCGCAAAAAGTGCTCTGGTCAGGAAGGGGGTAAGCCCTTCCAAGGCTGAAGTGGTTAACAACCAATGACTACATTTTTTTTATAGCCGGCATTCTTTAGTTTACATTTTAGCTGTCAGCGGGGAAACCCACTGACAGCTAAAATGTAAATAATATAAAACAATTAAAAATTTGGAAAAAAAAACTGTCTGGGGGGTCCCCCCAGCGACCCAGCCATCTAATGGGTAAAAAATAGGGGTGGAGGTTACCCAGTGACGTAGCCTAGATGACCCCTGCCCCTCGTATCTACCTTCATTGGGAGAGTGTCATTCCCGAATGACAGATAAACACGGGGGCGGGGTTACCTGGGGCATGCTCATTCACAAATAACCACCATTGCCTTCAGATGCATTGGAAAATCATTTTTACAGCTGCCTTTGTGGTACGTTGACCTGTATTCATCAATTCTGCTCAACTAGGCAAATTGTGCAACAAGTTAACACAATGGGGCTGGTTTACTAAAACTGGAGAGTGCAAAATCTGGTGCAGCTCTGCAAGGAAACCAATTGGCTACCATGCACAGCTGCACCAGATTTTGTACGCTCCAGTTTTAGCAAATCAACGCCAATGGATTTCAATGGATCTGTTTTAACCGGTTCCCAACCACAGCTGTAGAATAACATTTCTTAGTATCGAGCCCTGAGCAGAAAACTCTTTAATCTATGTAATATAATTTAATCTAAACTATATTGTCAAAAGTATTGGGACACCTGCCTTTACACACACTAACTTTAATGGCATCCCAGTCTTAGTTCATAGGGCTCAAAATTGAGTTGGCCCGCCCTTTGCAGCTATAACGGCTTCAACTCTTCTGGGAAGGCCGTCCACAAGGTTTAGGAGTGTGTCTATGGGAATGTTTGACCATCCTTCCAGAAGCGCATTTGTGAGGTCAGGCACTGATGTTGGAGGAGAAGGACTGTCTCGCAGTCTCCTCTCTAAGGCCTGATTCACACCTATGCATTTTAATGCTTTTTGCATTTTGCAGATTTGCACTACATGGTTTCCTATGGAACATGTTCTGTAGTGCAAATCAGCAAAAGGCAAAAAGCACTAAAAATTCATAGGTGTGAATCCAACCTAATTTATTCCAAAGGTGTTCTACTGGGTTGAGGTCAGGACTTTGCGCAGGCCAGTCAAGTTCCTCCACCCCAAATTCTCTCACCCATGTCTTTATGGAACTTGCTTTGTCCACTGGTCCAAATCATTTGGTGGAGGGGGTATTATGATGTGGGGTTGTTTTTCAGGGGTTGGGCTTTCCCTTAGTTCCAGTGAAGGGAACTCTTAAGCCCCATACACACTATCAGTTTTTCTGCTGAGTTTTTCCTTCAGATTTACCAAAACCATATAATATGAGGTCAAACCTTAGGAGTTTCAATGTGTATGCAATCAGGCAGGCCCTTCTACTACATGGTTTTGGTAAACCTGAAGGAAAAACTCAGCAGAAAAACTGATAGTGTGTATGGGGCTTAAAGGTGTCAGCATACCAAGACAATTTGGACAATTTCATGCTCCCAACTTTGTGGGAACAGTTTGGGGAAGGCCCCTTTCCTGTTCCAACATGACTGCGCACCAGTGCACAAAGCAAGATCCACAAAGACATGGATGAGCGAGTTTGGGGTGGAGGAACTTGACTGGCCTGCATAGAGTCCTGACATCAACCCGATAGAACACCTTTGGGATGAATTTGAGTGGAGACTGCAAGCCAGGTCTTCTCGTGCAACATCAAGGCCTGACCTCACAAATGCGCTTCTGGAAGAATGTTCAAACATTCCCATAGACACACTCCTTAACCTTGCGGATGGCCTTCCCAGAAGAGTTGACACTGTTATAGCTGCAAAGCGTGGGCCAACGCAATATTGAACCCTACGGACTAAGACTGGGATGCTATTAAAGTTCATGTGAGTGTAAAGGCAGTTGTCACAATACTTTTGTATTTGTTTAAAGAAGAAGTAAACCCTGATGGGTTTAAGGTAAAGCATTATGGGCTACTATGCATCGCATAGTAGCCCATTATGTGTCATTACCTGAAAACGAAGCCTGCGATGTCGCCGCTGTCCCTGCTAGCTGGAAGCACCCATCTTCATCCCTCTTCCTTCCGGGGTCACAGACTCCGGCTCTGTGACTGGCCAGAGTCGCGTGACGTCACTCCCTTTAGAAAAGGCACTGCCCTGTGTGCATGCGCCGATGATGTTGGCACACGCATATTTTGTAAATATCTCCTAAACCATGGAGGTTTAGGAGATATTTCCAGCACCTATAGGTAAGCCTTAATATAGGCTTACCTGTAGGTAAAAATGGTTGTACAGAGTTTACAACCAGTTTAAAGAAATAGTTTACTGACAGCTGGGAACCAATCAGCATGATTCCTAATCATATGACCACCATGCCAGCTAATTATGGTGATCATATAGTTTGGTTTACAGTGAAATACACTGTGAGAGCTGAAGCCAATGTCAAGTCTATGTGAGCCCATGGACAGCTGACTTTCTGCTTCAGTAATCGTACTGGCAACCTCGTGCAGCTTCTCCCCTCCCACAATCACCAATAACAGCAAATGCAAACAGTATTTAATTTGATTATTTTTTTTGTCCCCCCCCTATACAACTGTTGGTGCTATATAAATCGTGTATAATAATAATAATTAAAAAATCCATCGCTGGATCAGATCAGCCATCGCTGGACCCTGGAGAGATGATCATCCGTCGCTGGATAGCAAGAGTGGATTACCACCGCTGGAATCTTTTTTTATTTTTTTTTAATTTTTAATAAAGAACTTTTTCAAAAGTGTGTTTGTCTTATTTAACTATTTTTTACACTTTCTTTTGCACCCCCTTACCATTTCAAACAGGGGGGGGTAGGATCTGGGGGTCCCCTTGTTAAAGGGGGCTTCCAGATTCTGATAAGCCCCCGCCCGTAGACCCCCACAACCACCGGCCAGGGTTGTGGGGATGAGGCCCTTGTCCTCATCAACATGGGGACATGGTGCTTTGGGGGGACCCCAAAGCATCCTCCCAATGTTGAGGGCATGTGGCCTGGTACGGTTCAGGAGGGGGGGCGCTCTTGTCCCCCCTCTTTTCCTGCCAGGTTGCGTGCTCGGATAAAAGGGTCTGGTATGGATTTTTAGGGGGAACCCCATGTAAAAAAAATTTTAATATCCATACCAGACCTGAAGGGACCGGTAATTGAATTTGGGGGAACCCCATGCTTTTTTTTTTTTTTTTATCAATGACTTTCAATGAGTGTTCTCTGTATTACGGGAGCCGACAATTCATTATAGCTGCGAGTGATTTTAAATGACTTTTTTTCCTGCAGAAATGACACTTTGTGCAGGGACAGTTCTAAGCACGGGAAAAATGCGCCCCTTTACAGTCATACTATAGACACCCCCCAGGTATGAAATTTAAAGGAATATTACACTTTTATTGTTTCACTTTAATCATTATTAAAATCACTGGTCCCCAAAAAAACTGCCGTTTTTAAAACTTTTTTTTGCATTGATCCATGTCCCCTGGGGCAGGACCCGGTTCCCCAAACACTTTTTAGGACAGTAACTTGCATATTAGCCTTTAAAATTAGCACTTTAGATTTCTCCCATAGACTTGTACAGGGTGTTCCGTGGCTTTTCGAATTTGCCGCGAACACCCCAAATTGTTCACTGTTCGTCGAACAGGCAATGTTCGAATCGAACATGAGTTTGACTCGAACTTGAAGCTCATCCCTAATGTTTACATTATATCCAGCACCACTATAAAATGTAAAGTTCACATATACGTCAAGATAAAATTATTTATACTGTATTACCATTCATTGGGTCTTGGTTGTTTACAGAAGAACGATGTTGACGGAAAATGTAGAGAAACCCCAGGATAGCAAGGATGAGGAGAAGAAGAGCTACCGGGCAAATTATAAGAAGATATATGCTAATGGTTCCTGTGAAAAGACAGTACACATCAACGTAAAATTGATTTATATATTATGTATATTTGTATTGATTATATATTTCCCCCATCATTACTGAGGAAGTTGTCCTATCTAAAGTCCTCTCTAAACATTTCTCATTAAGGGCTTCTCAGAAGCTTAGGGATCACTGAGAAAAGTTCAACCCTGGCAGAATTTTAGCTCATTTTCCAATTCTTAACTAATTTGGTCCCATGCCAAAATATTACATTATATTTTTTTTTATTTTTTTTTATCAAATTTTATTTGAAAAAGTTTTTTTATACGTGAACTATCAAACAAGACTGAAAAATGATGCCACACAGGGCATTGAAGAAGAAAAACAAAAACATATCCATGGAGCATACCTATACAGTAAGAGGCACTTAAGTGATTGCTGTGACATCATATTGACTTCCAAAACATCGATATCCAGAAAAAGATATCAATAAGAAATACCAAAACTTGTACAGTTACACTTAAGCATTAAGGAGCCTACCCCAGGGCAGGGCACATAAACTCAAGTCATTGTGGCCAGATTGCATCAAACATTCTCATTGAGTTTCTAAGGAAATACAGTAGCTATGTGTTTTAAATGAGATACAACAAGAGGTCTGATATCCAGTCAGGTATGGTAGGAGGACGTGGGAAAGTCCACCTAAGGGCAATTTGTCTGCAGGCCACAAATAAGGCACGTGAAACAGTAGTCAGTTAATGAGGGTCCAAAGAGGAGGAGTCAATGTAGCTCAATAGACAAGTGAGTGGTTCAACTGAAAGATTTACCTCCAATAGCCCATTATTTGTACCCACCAACTCCACTCAATACCTTTGGAGCTTGGGACAAGGCCATAAATGGTGAATAAGGGAGCCGGAAATTTAAAATTTGGTATTAAATTTGATTAAATTCTCAAATTAAATTAAAAATGAATTATACATGAACTAATTGATATATTTTTAGCGTGAGTATTAAGAACTTCTGTTTTTAACCCAGATCCACCATCACAAAAAGATCTAGAAAATGACCGATGAACTCTGAAAGTTTGAATCGGCTTGGCAACTTAAAGTGGAAGTAAACCCATCGATTTAAACAGTTTAAAAGAAACGGCATGCCGGGAATGCTAACTGCATATTGGCTGTGCTCTCAACCAAACTGTCAAACCACCCAATGGCTGGTGTCATAATGGATCACATGTGCAGCACCGTGGAAGCTGAAGATTAAACAGAGTAAAAGATGGCAGCTTCCATGAATGAAAACGATAGGGGAGTTTACTTCCACTTTAAGAATGTAGTTATAGTTCTTAGGTCAAGAATACGTAATAAATAAGGCCCACCTATCTCAACGTTATGCTGTTGGCTGGTTTCTACAAAGAAATAGAGTAGATTAAAATAGTGTTGGCCCACTGACACCAGATATACATGGTAGAATAAGGGTGAAACCAGGTTCTTGGGTACACAGTTCACTTCCTTATGAGAGGTGTGTTTGTTAAAGTGTTGGGTTGGTGAGTGACACTAGATGCATAATGGTTGTAAGCATAAGGATGAAACCAAGTTCTTGAGTACAAAGTAGCCTTCCCTATGGAAAGTGTGTTTTTTAAAGTTTAGGTAAACCCTAAATCTATTTTTCAGTATAAATGACATCATGCCTCACTGCTTACAGTTTTCTTAAACAAATTAGCAGCAGTATTGTAAGCCTACAATGTAAGCAGCTTGAGTTGCCCATTGGGTTGCCCAGCTGGTGGATCTAATAGACAGCCCAATGGCCAACTTTAGGATGCAAGCTGACAATGCTGCTGCTAATTGTGAGGCAGTTTGTAGGCAGGTGCAGTCTGTATTCTCCACTACAGGTGGTGCTCAACCAAAGCGGCAATGCAGAAGAGGAAGGAAGTTGTGAGGAACTTGGTTCCTCTATAACTTCCTGCGGTCACAAGGAGATCTCTCCCATGTGACTCCAGGGACCATCTAGAGTCAGGCAGAGTCTACTGAAGACTGTGACTCCCAGGCTTGGCAGACTTTATGTGAGTGGCTAGTGTAGGGACAGATTTCCCATCTGGCAGGGACAGTACTTAAAGGTAGGTAAAGGTTTTGGAGGAGTTATGACAGTGCAATGACTACAACCTTCTCCCTCTAGGAAGCCTCACGCATTCCGGTCCTCGTTGCAGACACTGTCAGAATATTCAAGTCTTCAGACCGCTATTATAGTTCGCAAGTA
Source organism: Lithobates pipiens (assembly GCF_037356315.1). Lineage (NCBI taxonomy): Eukaryota > Metazoa > Chordata > Amphibia > Anura > Ranidae > Lithobates > Lithobates pipiens. The sequence continues at coordinate 49,974,695 of NW_027507791.1, forward strand.
GCTCCTGACGGATGTGCCTACCCACCAGGCCTGATGAAGTTGTGTTGAACCTTCCTACAATATAACTCTATTGTCTATCTTGGACTCTGTGTGTTCGGTGCCCACCATGCCACGCTGCACCTTGCTCACAAGTTGGTTAGTATTGTTTCCTTGCAACAGAAAGTGCACTTACTGGCAGGCTATCCTTGTAAGAAACTTTGCAATGGAGTCCCAAAAAATTCTACAATAATTATACACAGGGCTTTTTTTTCAGCAGGAACTAGGGTAACTCAGTTCCACCACCTCTGGATCAGGTCTTCTACTCCCTGCTCACCACTATCACTTGGTAACACTGAAGTCCAGCTTCTGCATTTAGAAGTGATAGCTTATCTCCCAGTAGTAAAATTTGTTAGAAGCCAGGGAAAGACCTTTTTGGCAGAATAGACTATGTGGGGTAAATTTATTAATGTTTTTGCTCAAGATATTTACCCAATGATCCACACATTTTTCTTATTGAATCTTGGGCAGTGCTGGATTACCAAATAAGCTGAGTCAGTGCCGCACCATTTAAGGGCCCGGCGACAACAGATTAAAATAATATTGATTTGAGCTCAAAAGAAAATTACTATGACGTTTTCTTAAATTGATTACAAAAAAAATAGAAAAAATGCATCAACTCAAAGAAATAAAACTTTTACATTAAAAGAGAAGAAGGGCCAAAACTCTTTTGGCTCTACTTCTCCTGTGGGTCACAGGAGTGCAGAACTATGGGCTAAAGCCCGCTGTCTGCTGTTGATCAAAGAGCAGGTCCAGGCTCTGTAGGGATTCCGACAATATTGTCAGGATCCACCCAGAATGACCCGCCTCTGAATGACCCGCTGAGAGCTTGAGCCAGCCTCTCCCGCCTCCTGCACAGTCTCACACTTAAGTAAGCACTGGAGTGACAGAGCAGAGAGCAGATGACTGAGCATTCTCAGTATTAGAGTTGGCAGGGGAGGGATGCCACCTCCCCCTAGGTGAGTATATTCACCTAGGTGAGGTCGGTCGGTCACCAGCCCTGCACTTTCCACATCTAGGTCACGAGCAGCACTTCCTCTGGGCGGTGTCTCCTCCTCTTGGTGTTTCACGGCAGCTCCCCCTGCGTCTCCTCCCTCCTTCTCCTCGGCGGCCAAAGGGATCACTTCTCCTCTCAGCCAATTGGGTGACGGTTCTCAGGACCTGCTTCCTAATTGGTGGGGAGGAGTATAAGGAAGACAATAGCGAATATTAATTTGCTATTGTCACACAAATGGGTGGGCTTGGGGTGCATTGCTCTGTGCCCCTGGCCAACACTTATTTGAAGCATATTAGAGGCTCAGGCTCAGGCTCTAATCACTTGCTTCTAAAAAAAAAAAAAAAAACAATAAAAAATAAATAATCTACATGCCCCGCATGTAGATTAGGGGGCCAGATGCATGGATAAGGGGGGGTGGCATTACTGGCTGCCACTGGTCATTACTCATGTCACAGCAATAATGAAAAACGTTCCTGCAGTACGTTTTACCAATATCCTTGTGACTTGCATAGAATTCTGTTAAATTAAAGAGGAAGTCAAGGCAATAAAAAAAAAAAGCACACCCTGTAAAGCAAAGGCATAATGAGCTAGTATGCATAGTATACTAGCTGATAATGAATAACTTACCTGAGAATGAAGCCCCCGAAGTGGTCCTCCGTCTTCCTCTTCGCCGCTGCCATGTATCCCGCTGTGATTCGCCGATGACATCACTCGCGGCATATCGCCGCGATCTGCGGCCTGCCCCAGTGCGCCTGCATGCCGCTGTCTACGATGCATGCACTGTAGACAGCGGTGGCTGTCTTCGGGTAAATATCTCCTAAACCGTGTAAGTTTAGGAGATATTTCTTGGACCTACAGGTAAGCAATCTAAGCTTACCTGTAGGTCAAAGTTGGTTGTAAGGGTTTACAACCACTTTAAGTCGCAAGCCGCAATGAAATTGACAGTGCAAATCGCACTGCTGTACTTCAGTGCCATTTTAAAGACGCACCGGTGTGAACCAGGGCAAAAATCTCATCTTCTTTCAGCTGTCAGTTTGTAAAAAAAAAAATTTGGGTCAACCTACAAACATGTAATGTACAGCAGTGGTGGTCATCTCTATCTAGTGGCCGACATGCATACTACCTAGTTCAATGATATCCTACTAGAGCTCATGCACAAAAAACCTCCATAAACCTGCCAGTGGAGCCCCGAGGATTCGACTACGTAGGGGCCTCCACATAGTTTAATCCAGCTCTGATCTTGAGTGGAGGATGTGTGAATTTTTGGTGAAATTTGAGTAAAAATATTGATATATAGACCCCACAGAATCTATCCTGACATAAAAATAACACCTGCTTCACATTAAAATTCCTTCTTATTCTTTACTGACATTAGATATGTTCATAACTGACTATGCTCACCTTGAATGACCACACTTACTACTGAACTTCTTTTCTGCATCCCATTGTATAGAGTTCTTGCTTCACAGGAATAATTTCCAGAATCCTCCAGTTGAGCCAATGGGATTATGTATTGATGAGATGAATTCAATTTCTGTACCTTCTTTTCATTCTGGTAGAACGCGAACTGCAGTTCGATGTCGTTTCTTAATGTGTTTATACGCGTGTTACATGTTAGAATAATTCTGTTGCCTTCTTTGGGGAAATCTGGGGTTGTTACCATTTCCGGGTGAGAGAAGAGCTCTGTGTAGACATTAATATAATTGAGCAAAATCAGTACACAATGGTAAATAGAATTCATTTTGCAGAGGGGTATGCAGGCCATACACGGTCGAATTTCGAACAAATTTTCTTTTCAAAATCAGAAAATTTGTTTTTTTTGTGATCCGATGATGCCACCATTGATTTTCGAAATTCGGCTGACCAAGCCTTCAATTTCACCTCATGTTGCTACAGAAAATAATTTTCGTGGCTCGGAATCTTCTTTTCTCTCCGTAAATTTTCTTTTCTTATTACATTTCTCACCCGATTCTCCCATCATTGATTAGAAAATCGTTTGTTTTTCAAAAAATTTCCAACATGTCCGATTTCTCAAATTTGATTTCCACACGAAAATCGGCTGTTGCTACAGTCCACTAATGGTGCGAAATTCATACGAAAATTCTTAGATACGATTTTCGAAAGAAAACCGTGTATGGCCGGCAGTAGTCTAGAGCAGTGTTTCTCAACTCCAGTCCTCAGGGCGCCCCAACAGGTCATGGTTTCAGGATTTCCCTCAGATGAAACAGCTGGGGTAATTACTAAGGCAGTGGAACTGATCAAATCACCTGTGCAAAATAAAGGGAAGCCTGAAAACATGACCTGTTGGGGCGCCTTGAGGACTGAAGTTGAGAAGTTGAGTTGAGAAACACTGGTCTAGAGCTTATTCTTCCTGTTGTATCGTGTCCTTTGTGTCCTTCTCACCTTGTATTTGGACATTTATGTTGTTACTCTTCTTAGGTAAACCATTGGATGACCTTCTGCCCTCACAGATATAATACCCAGAATCCTCCAGTTTGGCGAATAGGATTCCATATTTATTGGAAGAACCAAATTCCTGAACGTTCTGTCCATTTCTGTGGAAAGCAAACTCCACTTCTGTGGCTAATTCGAATTGACTATGGCTAGCGAGACAGGTCAGTGTAATATTGTCTCCTTCTGCTATTGGGTTTGGGGGCCCTTTGATTTCCAGGTCAGTGAAGGGTTCTGAAAGAGAGCAATAGAAATAAAATTCTTGGTTTGATGTTTCCTAAAGGATTGGAAGTAGAGTGCCATGTCCTGGGTAGAGATGAGTCTGGGTATGTTTAGACTAGGATCTGAACCCACGAGTGCAGGCCCCCCAGGAAGCTGTCACCGGTATTGGGTCAATCATCTGCAGGTCTGAAAACCTCGAAAATCATCTATAGTACTGGGTTTGGATTGATTTTTCAATTAACAAATAATGGTCAGTGAAATTTACAACACAAACATTGTTTAGATGATTTTTGAGGTCTCTTAAATTTAACCATTCATTCTGAACAATCATGGTATAGATTTTCAATTCTTAACCACTTGCCACTCACCCACATTACATTTTTTGCTGGTGGGCGACAGCTCCAGACTAAGAGACATACGGGTACACTGCGGCTTACTTTCTGGTTTTTGGGCATGCTGCACGCTTCCCCCCACTGATCTGTGCTGTGATTGGTCACAGCTCAAGTGTGTCAGGAGGTTACAGCCAAAACAGAACACATAGGATCTGGACATTTTCTTCCTTCCTGAGCTCTTTTCGTTCGGGGAAGAAATAAATCCAGATTCTGTGTGAGTACAAGCAGTACATATACTTCTAAGGCACATTTCACCCCTTTATTTCCCTCCACAGTTAACCCTTTGATTGTTCTGTCACCCAGCCAGTGTCATTAGTACAGTGACAATTTGCAGTTTTATCACTGATTACTGTATTAGTGTCACTAGCAATGTCAGTGCCAATCAGTTTGGAGTTGATTTACTAAAACCAGAGAGTACAAAATCTGGTGCAATTGTGCATAGAAACCAGCCAACCAACCAACCAGAGAAGCTGAATCATGGCTACCATGCACAACTGCACCAGATTTTTCACTTTCCAGTTTTAGTAAATAACCCCCTTAGTGTCCCTCCCAGCCAGTGTCAATTAGTCACACTATCACAGTCACACAATAACTCCCTAATCACCACCATTACTAGTATAGTGTCACCAAAAAGAAGTTTGGTTTTTATCACAGACATGTAGCAGAATACATTTTGGCCTAAATTTATGAAGACATTTGATTTTATTAGACATGTTTATTAACACAGAGTAGAAAATATGATTTTTCTTATTTCAAAATGCTCTGTCTTTTTTCATTTATAAAATAAAAAAATAAAAAAACAGTGGTTTCAAATAGGGATGGGCGAACGGTCTGGCTCGAGCATACGTTTGGCCTGAACTTTCGCTGTTCGGAAGTTCGACGAACAGCCGAACAAATGGAACTGCCCGAACCGTCAACAATGCATTGTGGCGCTGAACAGTGCATTGCAAGCCTTGATTGGCTGAAGCAGTGAAAGCTTTAGCCAATCGGGGCACAGAGCACTGTCAGAGTCAGGTTTGGACACTGTCATCATGACTTTATCCAATCATGGCTCATTCCCGCCCCACAGTATAAAAGTATTCTTTCAATGGCAGCCATTTTCAGTGTGATTTTGGCGTGGAGAGAGATAGAACAGGGCTCTGTTCAGTGCTGTTAGTTAGTTAGTGTGCTATACTGTGCAATTTTTCTTCAATTGTCAGTGTAGAATATTAGTTTAGTGTCAGTCTAGGGATAGTGTGAGTGTAGTGAGGAGGACCATCATTTAGCTTTGCATAGTGTGCAGCTAGAGTAGGGACTTATTGCATTATTGCCAGTTTAATGACATATAGTTCTGTGTCTGTTACTGCCAGTTTAACAACATATAGTTTTGTGCATTACTGCCAGTTTAACGCCACTTACTTCTGTGTGTGTTACTGCCAGTTTAACACATTATAGTTTTGCATGCGTTACTGCCAGTTTAACGCCATATAGTTCTGTGTCTGTTACTGCCAGTTTAATGCCATTTCGTTTTGTGCATTACTGAAAGTTAACACCACTTCTGTGTGTGTTACTGCCAGTTTAACGCCATATAGTTCTGTGTGTGTTACTGCTAGTTTAATGCCATATAGTCTTACGTGCATTACTGCCAGTTTAACATCATATAGTTCCATGTGTGTTACTGCCAGTTTAACGCCATGTAGTTCTGTATGTCACTGTACGTTTCACGCAATATATTGCAGTATATTATAGTGTATCTGTGGAGTGTGTCTTTGTAGTGTGAGTACTCAAATTAAAGTGCACCAAACACCTCTTTACATTGATTAAAGTGCATCTACATTTCAACTTCTTCTTTACATTTGCTTATAAGCACCGCCCCCCTCCCTCCCAATAATGCCTGGGAGGACAACAAGGAGAGGCAGACGTACCCTTGGCACTGTAAGGGGGCCAGCAACAAATATGTCCACAGGCAAAGGTGGACGTGGTGGTCACTCCTCAGGCAGGGCATAATTTCCTCTGTTTAGTGAGTTTGCCTGTGCTATCCAGCGTGCTTTCAGAATGGGCATTCAGTGCTGCAGGAGGTTTTGTTACTGATCATAGAACACATCTGTCCATAGACTCCGTGGACCGTTTGACTTTTATAAAAATGAATCAGTTCTGTATTACCAGCTATGAAACCCCTGAAGCTGATGTCACTGATCAAGTCTTTTTGGGATGTGGAATCTCTGCAGGACTTTGAGGCTGCCTAGCTTTGAGGGTTTTCAATCATTTAATCTGGAAGAATGTTTTTGGTATAGGTTTCATGGGCACAATTAACAACCAAAGACCAATTTTTCAGCACCTGTTTGACAGGCTCATATCATTGCAATTTTATACAACAAGGCTAATTCTTGCTTTCATCAAGATTACCTCTATAAGGTTAGGGAGGGAAGGCACCACTGACACCCAAAGACCAATTTTTATGCACCTGTTACTTCTATCCAAAGTCAAAGTGATACCAGAATGTATCCAAAATATCTCTAATCTTGTTCCCAGTGCACTACATTGTGACCTCATCATACACACTGGCTCCCAAATGTTACTGAGCAAAATAGAGGAAAATTTCATTTTGTCTTGGCTTTATTAATGCAGTTATCACTGCAGCAGATTCTAGACATGGTACAGATCTGCCACTTTACAGGTAGACTAAGGGGACCCCCAGGCACTATATTGGAAGGAATTTTTCATTTCTTTAAAAATAAAAAATAAATCACTGCTCCTTTAAAAATGAAGTTTTTCACAAACTTTTTTTTTATTGATACATGTCCCCCAGGCCAGGACCCGGACCCCTATAACCATTGTATGCCCAATTACTTACATATAAGCCTTCAAAATGGGCACTTTTGATTTTTGACGTTCAGGTCCCATTGACTTTAATGGGGTTCGTTATTTGGGTTTGAACTTTCGCAGTGTTAGAAAGTTCTGGTGCGAACCGAACAGGGGTTTGTTCGGCCCATCCCTAAATACCAACAAAAGTAGACGTGCAGAATGGATAAATGTGTTTAGTTTTGTATAGGGATGAGCCGTAAGTTTGACTCGAACATTGGGTGTTCATTTGCTCGCAAACAAACTGAACATATAGGGCATTCGCGACAAATTGGAGCGCCGCTGAATGCCCCATAATGCACTGCGAGATCACGGTGCATTGATGCCTGATGATTGGCCAAAGCATGCACCTGACCTGCACGCTTTGGCCAATCACAACATGCTCTGCTGTACCAGAATACCTGTCACCATCAGAGTACCTGTCACCATCAGATTACCCGAGTACCTGTTGCCATCAGAGTAAGCGAGTACCTGTCGCCATCAGAGCACCTGTCACCATCAGAGTGCCCAAGTACCTGTCACCATAAGAGTACCCTGAGTACCTGTCCCCAGCCCATCAGAGTACCCGAGTACCTGTCACCAGCCAATCAGAGTACCCGGTACCTGTCACCAGCCCATCAGATTACCCGAGTACCTATCTCCAGCTCATCAGAGTACCCTAAGTACCTGTCATCATCAGAGTACCCGAGTACCTGTCACCAGCCCATCAGAGTACCCGTCACCAGCCCAACAGAGTACCCATCACAAACCCATCAGAATACCAGAGTGTCACCAGTCCATCAGAGTACCAGAGTACCGGTGACCAGCCCATCAGAGTACCCAAGTACCTGTCACTAGCTCATCAGAGTACCCGATTACCTGTCACCATCCAATCAGAGAACCCGAATACCTGTCACCAGCCAATCAGAGTACACGGTACCTGTCACCATCCCATCAGAGTATACGAGTATCTATCCCCAGCTCATCAGAGTACCCAAGTACCTGTCACCAGCCCATCAGAGTACCCGAGTACCAGTCACCAGCACATCAGAGTACTCGAGTACCTGTCACCAGCCCATGCCCCATAGAATATATGGTGGGGTGCTTTCTTTTCAAAACAGTGCCATTTTGTGGGTGTTTCCATTGTCCTGGTGCTCCAGGACCTTCAAAAGTGTGATAGGTCATCAGGAAACTAAATGTGTAATTTATGCTCCTAGAACGCCTGATGGTGCTCCCTGAATGTTGGGTCTCTGTATGTGGACAGGTGTAAAAGTCTCACACATGTGGTATCTCCATACTCAGGAGAAGTATCAGAATGTGTTCTGGGGGGTAAATTTTGCTATGTACATGCTATGTGTTACAAATATGACAACTTTGTGTAAAAAAAATAAGTTTTTAATTTTCTTTCCATGTTTTTCAAAGACTTTTGGAAAAAAAAAACTGTTCAAAAGACTCATTATGCCTCATATAATATATGTTGGGGTGTTTGGTTTTCAAAATCACATCATTTTGTGGATAATTCCATTGTCCTGGTGCTCCAGGGCCTTCAAAAGTGTGATAGGTTGTTAGGAAATTGTATGTGGAATTTATGCTCCTAGAACGCCTGATGGTGCTCCCTGCATGTTGAACCTCTGTATGTGGCCATGCTGTGAAAAAGTCTCACACATGTGATATCACCATACTCAGGAGGAGCAGCTGAATGTATCTTATGGTGTAATTGGAAGTATGCATATGCTGTGTGTGAGAAATAACTTGTTATTATGACAATTTTGTAAAATAATAATAATCATTTCTTAAATTTCCCAAGAATTGTGGGAAAAAATTACAACTTCAAAAAACTTGCTATGCCTCTTACTAGATACCTTGGACTGTCTACTTTTCAAGAAAGGGTAATTTGTCTGGTATTTATACTATTTTGACATTTTAGGGCCTCAAGAATTGAGATAGGCAGTCGGTGCATCAGGTGCGATCGGGTGTGATCAATTTTCAATGATTTGCACCATAGCTTGTAAACTCTATAACTTTCACACAGACCAAATAATGTACACTTATTTGGGTTATTTTTACCAAAGATATGAAGCGGTATACATTTTGGCCCAAATTTATGAACAAAAATTACATATTTGCAAAATTGTATCACAGAAACTAAAAAAAGTGTTTTTTTTTTCAAAATTGTTGCTCTTTTTTCACTTATGTTGCAAAAAAAAAAATAAAAATAAATAAAAACATTGGGTGGGTACAGTGTTGCATGACTGAGTAATTGGCATTCAAAGTGTGAGAGCATTGGTCTCGGCAGGAAGGGTGTATAAGTGTCCTGTGTTGAAGAGGTTAACAAAGGAATTTGAAACGAAATAAATGTTTCCGTCATGCACATTTCTAACATCCACCATCCACATATACAGGTATCTCAAACCTTGAATTATACTTACCATTTATTTGAATATTTACCGGTTTGCTTCTCTTTTTCACATTACCGTTTAAAGTTTTTGCTTCACAATAATATTCCCCAGAATCCCCCAGCTGAGCCTGTTGAACTCCATATTGGTTAGATAAAGTGAACATCTGAACAGTCAGTTGATCTCTATAGAAAGCAAACTGAAGATCTGTCTGTCTGTGTGGGCTAAGACTCGTGTCACATGTCAGGGTCATGTGATCTCCTTCCAGCACCCGGTTTGGTGTCACCTTTATTTCAGGAGCTCTGAATAGTTCTGTAAAATACAAAGATCACACAGATTGGGCAAGTACTCTCCACATTATCAGCTCTATGCAGATAATGAATGTTGTGATGGTAAAACAGAAAGTGCAATGCTTTTAATATGTCTAGCGATGTGGAAAGGAGCTGTAGCATAGTGGCGGCACAGGTGTAGTTCCCCAAATTGGCCACTAGACAACGCCATGGTGAGGGTTGAGAACCTTGTAGTTAAAAATAGGCAATGTAGGTGCCTAGGTAGCCACTGGAGGTCCCCAGAATAGAGATTGGGGTGTACCATAGATAGTGAGAAAGGTTTCATCTAGTGGGAGCTTCTCTTTAGGGTAGAAGCAAGGAAAGAGAGGTACAGGATTTATGGGACTTTGCACATTCTTTTGGCCTTGGATGTAGGGCTCTGGGAAATCCCCCAAAATATGGGCTTTTCCTTGTTCCACCTCCCCTCTGCTTTTTTCTGTTTGCTACTACGGTATGTCCCCTCATTGTTGAGATGACTGAAAAAAAACATGAATATGTAAATCAACCATGTTTCAGTAAGAGGTAAAGGGCTGTCTTTGGGTAGACTCCAAATAAAAGTTTGACAATAATATAAGAAAAAAAATATTAACTAGTAACACGATTGAAATAATATGTAATATACAAGTTGTATATCAACATGTTAAATGGAATGGAACAATGGAATGGAATGGAACAATGGAATGGAATGGAAATATGTCCAAAGGGGTCTATCAAACAAGAAACAGTATCATTGTTTCCTGGACAAAAAACATGTTGCAAAAATGGATATCGAGGCTTACACACAATATAATATATATTCATCAGCAATTTTTTTTTCGCCAATGTCTTAATTTCTTTCCTAATGAAGCTTACACCAGAGGGCTATGATCAGGTGTCGAAATTTGGCAGAGTGTAGGTTGATCTAGTTACAGGGGAATCGGCTAATTTGGGAGTGTTTGTGACCAGCACAAGCACTACCTTTAAGGTCTAGCGTGATCACAGGGGGTACAAGTGGGAAACATGTAAGGAAGAGCCGTTGGGTTGAGGGAGGTAGGTCTGGAGGTGAGGGCGGAATGTGACCCCTGGGAAGGGGAAGGAAGGAAGGGAGAGGGGAAGGGAACTCTTTCTACTCCTAATGTCATTGTTAAGCCCCGTACACACGAGAGGACTTATCTCCGACAGACCTCCAAAGGAGTTCCGCCGGAGTTCCGCCGGAATTCCGACGGAGTTCTGGCGGACTTTTCGACCGAACGGACTTGGACACACACCATCACACCAAACTCCGACGGAGTCGAACATGATGACGTACGACTGGATTCGAATAAGGAAGTTCATAGCCAGTAGCCAATAGCTGCCCTAGCGTCGGTTTTAGTCCGTCGGAGTAGCATACACACGAGCGGATTTTTCGACGGGGACCGGGTCCGGCGGAGTTCCGTCGGGAAAATTTGAAGCATGCTTCATTTCTAAAGTCCGTCAGACTTTGGCGAATCAAAAGTCCGTTGCAGCCCACACACGATCGGATAGTCTGACGGACTCAGTCCGTCGGAGTTTGGATGTCGAAAAGTCCGCTCGTGTGTATGGGGCTTAAGATGTCTTCTGAAAACAAATCTTGTGCTGGGTGAGGCAACTATTGCCATAAAGCCTGGGGATGTATGGAATAGGCTACTAGTGGTGCTCGTTAGACCAGGCTGGTGGCCTCCCAGTAGTGCCTTAGGAAAGACTCTCAAAGGAGAATCCTATGCCCATATGCCAGGCAGCATACATGAAGGATATGCTCTTCAGCACAGGACTAGGCTGTGGTACAACAGAGTCATAAAGCACAACTACTGTAATAGGCACTGACTATATAATGAGCAAATATGGCTTCTTCCCATGTACAGATTGTATATAATTACAAAATATTGGTAAAAGCTAGGTTTTTAAGACATTAACACACATGTATAACATTATATACATCAAGCTGTTCTCTGTTACTTGTACATCTAGAAAGTATTACCTTTGACATTAATAAAAGCTTCTCCTAAATACTCTCCATAACTTGTATGGCGAAAGACCTCTTTTGTACAAGTATATTTAACAGATCTTTGCAGGATTATGTTTATAATACGTAATTCAGGATCAGATCCCCAGCTTCTTATTTGATTGTTATCCTTTTGAAATATACTCTTTCTTCCAGTATATCCGGGATAATGGTGACATCTTAGAGTCACATTGTCACCTTCATGAATGTAGAGAGGAGCCTGCAGGATCACCCAGTCTGAAACATTGAAATGGATTCAATTAGCATCACAGCAAGGTCTAACAATGATCTACCCCTTCCTACTATCTGCTTCCATCCAACTGATATTATGCAAGTACCAACCGGAGGAGACAGGTACCAAGATAGCAGCCTAGCTATCCTGGTCTTCACCTTATATACTATGGGTAAAGCTGTATATAATTTATTTTATATTTTTCCCTGCTCTTTATTTATGAAGGGATGGAGGTAAGGGGTCTTGTTTTGGAACTCCAGTCGACAGACCTCCTCTTGGCAATTTCCAGTTCCAGAAACCCTCTGCTAGTATTCAGGGGTGTAGCTGCCATTACGTAAACAAGACATTTGCCTTGGGTAGCATTTCCAGGATAGGACAGTACAGCTGACCCTGTTGTACCGGGCCCGACCAGCAGGGGGGCCCAGGCAACACCTGAACAGAGAACTAATTAATGTAAAAAAAAAAGAAAAATCCTCCAGCCACCATGACCAAACATTGTCCCCACCAACAACAAACCGCCGCCCAACCCCTGCCCCAGACCCCCTACCATACCCCCCCCCCCACGCCACCAAATTTTAACATTTTTTATTCCAATAGCTCAATGTGTTTATGTAGGTGGCGGCAGGGGGAGGGACTATTTCTCCTATATCAGGTGCGGAAGAATGTGAGAATGTCTCTTCCGTGCCTACGTCCTCTATAGTGCCTTCCCTGGCGCCACGGAGTGATTCCTCCCCCTCTGCTCTGTTCCTCACTTGGCCTGAGAGAAGAAGCAGTGAGGCGAGTGGTGGCTCTGGCGGGAGAAGAAAAAAAAAGGCATCTGACTGGAATAGTTTGTGGGCACTCGCACTTCAGTCCAGGCAGCAGCAGGATCAGGGAGGAAGTGACTCCTGGGGCTCGGCTAACACAGATATGTGCTTGCTTGGGGGGGAGGATTGAAGATCCATTACTACTGCAGCAGCATCTATACATTATGGCATTGGCGGCATGGGTGGAACTGTCTGCAGGTAGTACATGCGTTATGGGCCATAAAGCATGTGCTGCTTGCAGACAGTGCCACCCATGCCACCAATGCCATAATGTGCTGCAGGCAGTGCCACCCTTGACGCTAATGCCATAACACATGTGCTGCCAGCAGAGACAGTGCCCCCCCATGCCGCCAATGGCATTATTATTGGTCTGCAGCACAATATGGCATTGGCGGCATGGGTGACACTTTCGTCAGGCAGCACATGCGTTATGGCATTTGTGTCATGGGTGGCACTGTCTGCAGCACATTACAGCATGAGTGGCACTGTCTGCAGCACAATATGGCTTTGGCGGCATGAGTGCCACTGTCTGCAGGTAGCACATGCGCATGTGCTGCCTGCAGAGACAGTGCCACCCATGCTACCAATGACGTAATATGCTGCAGAGACCGTTTTAAGGCGGGGTCTGGGGAGGGACCAGGGGTGGAGTCTGAGGTGGGGCTGAAGGAGGGACCAGGGGTGGAGCTGAAGGGGGCCCCATCAGGTAGGTACGGGTACATCTGCATTGTCCCCCCAATGGAGATTTCTTGTTAATCACGCCACCCGCTGACCCAAAAAAAAAAATCGCTCTTGCCGACACGGAGGCTCTGTGCCTACTGCAGGCTCCTCCATTTATAGGGAAGGGGCGAGGCCACCTGCATACATCACCTGGTGGCACTGCTCCCTACTGACGACATGGACTGGTTTTTATTTTACATTCATCTGTCAGTGGGGAAGCGTGCTGACAGATGATACGTCATGGTTGTTAAGGACATGGGAGCCGCTGGCTTCCTGGCCTGCTGCTTAACAACCAGCTATTTCTTCACACAGAATTCGAAGCAGTCGAATCGATAATTTTTTTCGACCAATCCAAATTCTAATCATTCTGAAAAGTTGGAATTTGTTAGAAAATGTATAAACTAAACAAAAATTTTGTGAAAACGAAATGAATTCCATAACGAAACTAAATTAGTAACATTAAGAATCTATCCGAAATGAGGAAAAAAAAATCTTTTCTGCACATGCCTACAAACCCCGGGACAGGAACTGTGTTCCTGGCATTATTACCAGGTGACAATAAAGAAGAAAAAAGTGTAAAAAAAAAAAATGAAACAAATACAGCCACCACATCTAGGGAAAGGTAAGCTGCAATGCATTCAACTATTGTTTTTTGGTTTAGATACACTTTAAGCCAAAAGGGATCTGGGCGATTTCTTTATCTTAGTACAGTGGAACCTTGGTTTACGAGTAACGCGGTTAACAAGCGTTTTGAAAGACGAGCAACTTTTTTTTTTTTATTCTGACTCGGTTTGCGAGTGTTGTCTCCAAAACAAGCAAAATTCAAGCTAATGGGTGGGGCAGTACCGCATTTGGCCAGAGATGTGGTGTGCCAGGAACACTTGGAATGGTTTGGAGCCGTTCAGAGGCGTTCGGAAATACTCGGAATGACTCAGAAATACTCCATTCCTGAGTGTTTCCGAGCCTTTCTGAGTTTAGCCAAGCAGTCCCAAGTATTTCTGTGCCTCTCCGGTGCCCCCCCTCACCTCTGGCCACATGCGGTATTGCATGTCATAGAAGTCAATGCGGAACAAATTATCTTCGTTTCCATTGACTTCTATGGGGAAACTCGCTTTGATATGCGAGTGCTTTGGATTACAAGCATTCTCCTGGAACGGATTATGCTCGTAATACAAGGTTCCACTGTATAAGTTTCCCTTAAACATGCAGCCAATGCTGGAGTTTTCTGTAGAAATCCAAGAGTGATTAGTTGCCCGTTTGTACATACATCACTATGGAAAGGGTAAATATGTGGAGATGCCTATATAGGTGCCTGTTTAATGATATTGTATTGTATATTAATTATTCACTTGTTATATTGGTAGAAATAAAGAACCTCCTGAAGAAGACTGTGACCAGTTCCAAGTCAAAATGCATTGGGGTATTTCCCTACACTAAGTGGTTGTGTTATAACATGTAAAGAAAAAAAATTTTGGAACCCATAAGAAATTTTTTTTTTTGATGAAACGGAGATACATTTTACCTAGGATTGCAAATCTAGTAATATTGTAAAAAAGTTTACGAATCTTTATTGTCACACCAAAGCTCATATTTTAATCTTATCATGCTTATTCACTGTGACAGGTGTCATTTAGTGTTTTATAAGCAATAAAATATTTTGGAAAAAATGTATTTGATGTCTCTCAATTTGCTGCCTTAATATCCCACGGGGAACATTTTTCACATTTTCTTTCGTATAGATTTCTGGGATGTGCAGCCTCTTTTGAAACCCAGTAAAAATGTTCAAAAATTTGTCAGTTGCCCGTTTGTAAAGCTAAGATTGTATATAAGTATTGTAAAAATAAATATCCTTTTATAAACTTGTGAATTTAATGGAAAATACATTGACCAAAACCATAACAAATTCCCTGTACAGAATATTTACTCACCATTACTGACCTCCAGTCTGACAGGGTCACTTATGTCAGTATTGGAGCCTTTACACCAGTAATTCCCACTGTTACTTTGTGCTGCTTTTTCAATAACAAATCTTTGTCTTGTGTGTATCTGGTTATTATCCTTGTACCAGGTGTATCTCATATCTGCTGGAATAGGTGACCTCACATTACAGGTCATTGTTAGAGACTCAGTTGTGAAGATCTTGTCCCAGTTTGGGTTGAAGGTCACCACAGGTTTTACTGAAGATCCTACAAGGTAGCACATTGTACATGTCAAAGAATAGAGACAGTACAGAAAAAAAAGATGCAATCAAAGATCTGTAAGATTGTAGATTATACAGCCGTAGCCAAAAGGTTTGAGAATGACACAAATATTAATTTTCACAAAGCCTGCGGCTTCAGTGTTTTTAGAGGTAAATATATCTTGAATTGTTTGTTTCCATCAAAAGGAGCAATACAACAAAGGGATATAGCCAAACAGTACAAGAGTCGTGAAAACAATGACATTGGGGTCCACATAAGTAGATAAGAAAAATCACATTTAGCACTGTGAAAAGAATGGACAACCATTTCACAGACTTTATATAATAGAGCAAAAACAGAAAACATGTAGGACCAAAAAATACCAAGGAACAGGATGAAGTAAGGAAGAGCGAAAGAGAGAAAGTAGGGAAATAAAAAGGCCTAGGGAGGCCCAAAAAAGACAAAGAAAGAGCTTCAACACTCCCATGACCGGACAATAAAAAGGCAAAAGAAAATGTGTTATGCTGCGTACACACAACCGGACTTTCCGGCAAACTAGGTCCGACGGGATTAGTCCGTCGGACAATTCGATTGTGAGTGGGCTAATCCGTTCATTTTTCGGGAATGAAATCCGACGGACCTAGAAATAGAACATGTTTCAAATCTATCCGACAGACTCAATTCCGATGGACTCAAATCGGCAAAACCGTTCGTCTGTGTGCTGGTCCGACGGACCAAATACGACGCAAGAGCAGCTACTGGCTATTGAACTTCCTTTTTTTGTCCCCTTTACTTCACCACGTTCAAAATGAACGGACTTTCGAACGGACTTAGTCCATTCATATGTGGCCAAGGCCGTTCGTTCGGAAAGTCTGTCGGAACTCGGCCAAAAGTCCTATGGGAAGACCGTCGGACCTAGTGTGTCGGAAAGTCCGGTCGTGTGTATGCGGCATTAGAATTTGAAAAAATATGATAATAGACTGATCATACCATATCTTTAAGCATGGCAGAGGTGGAGAAGTCAAGCCACACACACCATAGGATTTTGAATTTCCCAAAAGTATCATTATCCAGCGCAAGCATCTCCTCCATCCGCATGATATCATTGAGACTTCCAGTGACAGAATAGGGTCCCACAATGCACTTAGCATGGACCTCATGTATACACTTGCTAACTCTTTCCACTCTAAGTACCATGTGGCTAAGCTATGGGTCTCCATAACATTGATTTAGTACCGGTTGATTTGGGAAACCGACCACTAGGGAGGAAGCCAGAACACTGATGGCCCTGTCACCTACACTAGGTACCTCTGGTGCTCCAAATTTTTGGGGGGCGCAAACAAACTGAAAAATTCTGGGAAAAAAAACATCAATTGCAGCCTCACTGTGCCCATCAAACGCAGCCACTGTGCCCATCAAACACAGCCACTGTGCCCATTAAACCCTGCCATGGTATCAAAAAACGCAACCACTGTGCCCAAACTGTGCCCATCAAATGCTGCCACTGTGCCCATCAAACTGTGGCCATCAAACACAGCCACTGTGCCCATCAAATGCTGCCACCGTGCCCATTAAACTGTGCCCATCAAACGCAGCCACTGTGCCCATCAAACACTGCCCCTGTGCCATCAAACGCAGCCAATGTGCCCATCAAACTGTGCCCATCATATGCTGCCAATGTGCACATCAATCTGTGCCCATCAAACGCTGCCACTGTGCCCCATCAAACACTGCCAATGTGCCATCAACCGCTGCCACTGTAATGATCAAATAGTGCCACTGTGACCCCCGCCTGCTCGCCGTTTGCCTGGCACTTACCCTGTCTAGGTATGGCAGTGGGTGATGGCGGCGAGCGGTGGGACCTTGCAGCAGCTCCTGTGTCCTCCTTGCGTCTCCTCCCCTCCTCCCAATAGGCGTCCAATCGTAGCGCCTGTCGTTTCAGCCAATCAGGTGACAGGTAACAAACCCAAGCACCTGATTGGCTGAGAGACAGTTCAGTGTTAGGAAAAAGAATATTAATTTGCTTTTTTAACACACCTGGGTGAAGCCTATTAGAGCCTATGGCTCTAATCAAATGCTTAAAAAAACACACCCGCTGCTGGAATTCAGATGCCTGGTGAATGAAAAGGGTCCGGATACCTGAATAGGGGGTGGCTACAGCAGCAATGGATAGATTCATGCATGCATGAATCTATCCATTATGCACGGGGGGGGGGGGGGTAGCTGGATAGAGGGGGCAGTGCTCGTGAGCCCTTAATGGACACACCGCCATTGGTACCACGCTTTATGACTGGACTAATTTGTGGTTACCCTTAGCAACTGCAATCTTCCACCGATTTGCCATGTCAAGTTAACCTTTTAGTAGTGGTTTTACATATCTCATGTGTGCTTTACTGACCCTAGTTCTTTCATATGTCTTGTACCATCATGCACCCCTTTAACAAACTTCAGACCAGGCTTCTAACAGTTGATGCAACATTTACTGAAACGCTTTGGCAATACAGTCCAGTGTGAACAAATACATTAGCGTGTCCCCTAACTATCTCTATTACACTACCCAGGCATACCTGGGTAGTGTAAAACCTGGTGTTCTCCAGAACTGGGCATATCTCCAGACTCCCTGTGCTTTTTGATGGACTACTAGGTGCAGCAGTTCTCCTCTGCAGACGTGGTAACATTTTCCTGAGTAGGAACATCGGAGAGTAGCTGAAGATCACATCCTTAGGCTTGTTCTGTCTTTCTCCCATGCAGGCAGCAGTAGCCCATTTTACAGAACCCTTTCCCCCTTTTATTTACAGTGAAGGGGAGAGGGCAGGGCCCACAAAAAACTGGGAAACCGCAGAAACAGTATTAACCCCTTCATAGCCTGAGCCAGCCAACTGCCCAACTAACATACTGTAGGCAACCTGCCTACACTAGGGCCATTCCTTCCACTGACCACAGATGAACTGGTTTAAGTAGGGTTTCCTCAAGACGTAAAATGTATCTTAGGGGTTCCTCTGGGGAAAAAAAGAATGAGAAACGCTGATCTAAAGGATGATTAAAAAGTTTATTGCAAAAGGAACAAGTTTTGCTATATACCACACAAAAAGAGAGGAAATTTAGGCAGAAAAGAGAAACAGAGGGATTTAGTTACAAAAGCCGGACTGTCCCTCCCAATGAGGGACCACTGAGAGCTAGGCATAGGAAAATTCATTCCAGTACGTCATGTTCACTTACCTGTTTTCCCCACAATCAGCACTGTAAAAGAAACAAAAATAAGTTTAATAAGAAAAATCTAATTAATGTAATTAATACATTGGAGTGTTTCTTTCACAGTAGAGAGTGAAGTGTCTAGGTCCTCATCTTTAAAATAAAAATATGTATTACCTTTTTCTTTAACTATTTTTTCTGCCACTCTTCCTCCTGCTCGTGCATGAAAAACTTGTTTTTAAAACAACCTCACACGTCCGTCTTTGCATGCACTCTATGATTGATGTGTCAGCATTGTCACCCTCTATGAACGTTCCCATACAGAGATACAAATAGATGTGCCATTAACACTACATATTGTCACACATGGGCGTGTGCGGCCACAAGAAGTGCTAGTATAATGTGTTAAACAGACATGCCTGGCTTTCAGGGAAGTTTACAAGCATTATGGAGGGACAGAGAGGACAACCATTCTTACAAAACATGAAGGAGGCCATCTATATCAAACTGGAACAACCACCCTAAATAGGGCTGAGGGCCTTTTGCACCACCTGTCTTCCATATGTTAGGCATTTTTACCATCTCTACCCTACTTTTTGATAATAATTCACACATTCAGCCATGTCATTTGAAGACCTATGAAGCCTTTTTGGCATCAAGAATGGAATTATGTAATGAGAACAGGGTGGTTCCACAACTTTCATGCCTCCCATCTTGTTCTTGGCCAATGACACAGTCCATGGTGATTGTATGAAGGTGTCTGTGCTCCATTTGTGGATATAACTGTTGGGGTATCTTCCTGACACTAGAAGGGTGAAGAACTGAAGACGTGCCTTGGAGAAGTTATGGAACAAGTCGAGTTGAATGTGACCATCATCACACTTTTTCTTGTAGGTATTAAGTCCTCAAGCTCACCAAGCATTTAACCTTGATGCATTAGGCTTCAGTGTTTAGGTGGAGGTGGAAGACACAGGTGCACCGTCCGGACCCACTGGCAGTAGGCTTGTGCAATTCGTTTCGTAACGAATCGGAATTCGGCCGAATTTTGCATCTTTCGGACATTCGGATGCATCCGAATGTCCGAATAAAAAAATAACAAATTACAACGAATACGAAAGAAATATAATGAATGAATTCGAATGAATTTGACGCGATTCGAAATTATTTCAACTGCATTCGAAATGATTTCAACATGATTCGACATTATTTCAACCACATTCAAAAATATTTTGTGACCCGAATTTAGGGCCATGTATCTCGGGGTCACTTGGTGCTAGACACTTCAAATTTGGATATGTTGTAGTGTTAGTATTATTGTGTTTGCATACCAAATTTGGGGTTTCTAGCTATAAGTGACCCCGAGATATGTGGCCCCAAATTCGGGTCGCAAAATGTCATTCTCTGCTCTAATAACTAATAACATTTTGCGACACGATTTTGGGGCCACATATCTCGGGGTCACTTATAGCTAGAAACACCAAATTTGGTATGCTACACAATAATACTAGCACTACAACATATCCAAATTTTAAGTGTCTAGCACTAAGTGACCCCGAGATACATGGCCCTAAAGTCGGGTCACAAAATATTTTCGAATGTGGTTGAAATAATGTCGAATCATGTTGAAATCATTTCGAATCCATTCGAAATTATTTCAACATGATTCGCCATTATTTCAACTGCATTCGAAATGATTTCAACATGATTCAACATTATTTCAACCGCATTCGAAAATATTTTGTGACCCGACTTTAGGGCCACGAATCTCGGGGTCACTTGGTGCTAGACACTTCAAATTTGGATATGTTGTAGTGCTAGTATTATTGTGTTTGCATACCAAATTTGGTGTTTCTAGCTATAAGTGACCCCGAGATATGTGGCCCCAAAATCGGGTCGCAAAATGTTATTAGTTATTAGAGCAGAGAATGACATTTTGCTACCCGAATTTGGGGCCACATATCTCGGGGTTACTTATAGCTAGAAACCCCAAATTTGGTATGCAAACACAATAGTACTAGCACTACAAAATATCCAAATTTGGAGTTTCTAGAACCAAGTTACCCCGAGATACATGGCCCTAAAGTCGGGTCACAAAATATTTTCGAATGTGGTTGAAATAATGTCGAATCATGTTGAAATCATTTTGAATCCGGTAGAAATATTTTCGAATTTGGTTGAAATATTTTCGAATGTGGCCGATTTTTCGAATTCGGTAGAAAACTAAACGAAATCCGAAAACGAATTTGAGGAAGTTAACGAATATAACTAAACGAAATTAAGGAATTAACGAATTAAAACTAAACGAAACTAAACGAATTTTTTCCTTTTGCACATGTCTAAGTCTGGCAGCAACCTAGAAAATAGGGTTGAGCTGAACATCCCCCGGTTTGGTTTGCACCAGAACTTGGGAACAAGCAGAAGATTTGTATGAGCACGCGAACACCGTTAAAGTCTGTGGGACACAAACATGAAAAATCAAAAGTGCTTATTTTAAAGGCTTATATACAAGTTATTTCCATAAAAAGTGTATGGGGACCTGGGTCCTGCTCCAGGAGACATGTATCAATGCAAAAAAAAGTTTTAAAAACTGCATTTTTTTTCAGGAGCAGTGATTTTAATAATGCTTAAAGTGAAAGAATAAAAATGAAATATTCCTTTTAAATATTGTGTCTAGGGGGTGTCCTTAGTATGCCTGTAAAGTAGCGTATTTAGAACAGTACCACAGCAAAAGGACATTTCTAAAGGAAAAAATGTAATCCAAAACTGCTTGCGGCTTTAATATATTGTCGGATTATGGCAATATAGATAAAAATCATTGAAAAAAAATGTAACGAGGACCCAAATCCTACCCCAGAGGACATGTATCAATGCAAAAAAAGTTTTAAAAACTTCCGTTTTTTTCAGGAGCAGTGATTTTAATAATGCTTAAAGTCAGAGATTCGAGGGAAGCAGAGACCTAAACCAACTCCCTAGGACTTTATAACACACGATTCTCTCCCTGACAGCCCCAGCACCCCTGCAGGACCTGCGGTGCATATCAACATCCAAAACAATTATCAAAAATCCACTCAGTGGTCCCTAACAAACTACCTCCTCTGGGTATGGGAACAGGGCGCAATGTCACAAAATGGCGCACAGCCAAAGCGTGCTCCTTCAGACATCCCTGATCCAGCAGCCTCTCCTACAGTGACTTCAGAGCAGAGTGAGTACACCCCTCATCTCACTAATGCTGACCTGGAGGACAGTCTGTCCACTATGTATGACAGACTAATACATCAATTCCAGGTGGAATTACACAAATCCACCAACACTCTGACCCAGGAGATTGCAGCACTAGGGGGGCGGACAGGCATTTTAGAAATCAAACATGATGAATTGCATCCTGCCTATGTAGACCTCCGCAATGATCATGAGGTCCTCTCAGACACAGTTCAATTGCAAAATCACCTTGAAGATCTAGACAACCGTAACAGAAGAAACAACATCAGGGTCCACAGAGTGCCAGAAACAGTCACTGACTTATCAGAGGCCATTAAGAGACTGTTTCACTCCCTGCTCCCAGACCAGCTTGAGGCCTCATTCATATGTGACAGGATACATAGAGCCTTAAGACCCAAACCGCCACTTGAAAAAACCCCTAGGGACATTGTGATGTGCCTGAAAGACTTTCTAGTGAAGGAGGAAGTCCTGAGAGCATCTCTTATCACCCCTCACATCCATCTAGATGGGATTGCGGTTCAAATATACCTGGACATCTCGCCAGTGACCCTGGAGAAAAGGAGACGGATGAAAGAGGTCACTTCAAACCTACAATCGGCTAGGATCTGCTACAGATGGGGGTTTACGTTTAAGCTTTCGATCCCCCATAATGGCACCACCTATATCACTACTACTATCACTGAAGGCAAGGAAATCCTTACAAAACTGGGCCTCCTGGAACCTCAAAGTGTGTCAAGGCTCCCTTCCACTCTCCTCCCAACCCTAATCTGGGCTACCCCATCACCTCGATGGGAAAGGAGGAACCGCCAACGCTCCAGAGATCAGGTGGCCTGATGCTGGCTGGTAAGAAGTGATCGTTACACATCCTACACACGGAGGATAGTTGGAATTGCAGTACATTTTGTAAAAAATTTTCTATTATTCACTATTTTTGACATTGAACTTAGCATTTTGGTCTCTTACGCCCTGGCAAGTGTCTCTTCTCCCCCGCTTGAACAACTCCCCACCACAGCTGCTCTTAACAAAATATATATCTCTCTCACCTTTTATCTGAAGGGAGTGACCCCAGGTTTATCCACTTACCTCCCCCCTTAACTTCCCCCTTTTCTTCTTCCCTACAAGTGGGAATTCAAGTGTATTGGACTAGATAGTCCACTCAATTTGGATATGCAGGTCAGGGTCTGGTCTCCCCATTCTGGCCCCTTAGAGTTTGGTTACTTACTATTGTTTTAAGGTTTTGTTTTATATGTTTTCTATGTTTTTTTCCATGTTGCTGAGCTAAGAGAGATGGTCACTAGTACTGTTAAGGAATACTTACATATGTGTTATAAGATACTCAGGGGTTCAGAGCCACGTTCCCCGACCTCTATGGCAGCCCCACAGTGTTAGACTCCTATATAGTTAAGCCAAACCTTTGGCCCCGTGAACGGGCTATCACACTTAAACTACCAGAGATATCACAACTAGGATGGGTCTGTGAATAATATCTGACAATATGAGAAGCTTTAACTTCCCACAAAAGTGGAGGAAGGCTTTTAAGTACTGTAAAAATATTGGGGCAGATATCATTCTGATGCAAGAGACTTCTCTACTACTCACCTAAAATTCTTTAATAAATCTTATAAACAACACTTTTTTACAACTTTTGAGTCCAAGACTAGAGAAGTTGCAGTCTTTATCAAAAATACCATGTCATTTAATATTAAGCATATATACAAGGATCCTGCCAGCAGGTTCCTGATCCTTCAGGATGAGATACAGGGATGTGCACTGACTATTGCAAATAACTACACCCCTAACAAGTCACAAAGCTCCTTCTTCAGATCCTTTTTTCAGGTGTTGGATAGGTACAATTCATACATGTTGGTTGGGGGGACTTTAATCTAGTAGCTTGGACAAGAGTAAAGCTTGGACCGGAGTAAAGTGGTAAGCATGGCTAATGCCTTCCCAAAGTCCTTACTGGGATCACTATGGACTCCCCAACTAATTGATGCATGGATAGCCTTAACTACGGGAGCGAGGGCGTTCACTCATTACTCTGACCCTCATGACAGCTACGCCAGACTAGATTATATCTTCAGCTCCCCAATCCTACTCGCTAACTCGTCCTCAGCTGCTATACACACCTGCACCTGGTCAGATCACCATATGGTGTCTTTCCATACATCCCATATAAGACTCTCCCCCATGACAGCCTCCTGGAGACTGAATGATTCCCTGCTAGCAGACCCTGAGATAACCTTGCAAATAGTGGACCAGTGAGTTGAATATTTCAGGCTAAATGATGTGGATGAAATATCCCCTTCCATATTATGGGCAGCACATAAGGCGGTCCTTCAAGGCCGCCTAATAGAATTGCCAACCATCAAGAAATGTCAAAAGACGACCAAAATGAAAACTCTTACCCTAGATCTAAGTAAACTATACCATACTCATATCCAATCTCACTCTCCAGAAATACTACGACAGATTAATCAAAAAAGATTGGAATTGGATAGGATCCTCTCAGAACAAACAGAGAAATCCATACGCTGGTCTAAGACATGGTTCCTGCACCATAGTAACACTGCCTCAGCCATGTTTACGTGCAAACCTCATAAATCCCTTCAGCCGACACATGTCTATAATTTAAGAAATAGATCAGGCCAAATAGTATCACATCCTAAGGAGGTCCTACAAATATTTACATCCTTTTACCAATTACCAATTCTTATTGTCATCCCCTGAATCCCCCCCCCCCCCCCGCGCCCCAAATGGCCTGGATTCATGGCTGAGCTCTCTGTCCCTCCCATCATTATCGCAGTTACACAGCCTGAATGGCCCTTGCACAGAAAAAGAGATCATCTCAATCATTAAATCCTTAAGGCCCCTGGCCCAGATGGATACACCTCATTATATTATAAAAAATTTGCAGGCACGCTTGCCCCTAAACGAACAAAACATATTAACCATAATCTACAAGGTAACAAACTCCAAGACGACATGCTCTTCACAAATATGACACTCATCCCCAAACCCAATAAGGGCCATACCCTCCCACAAAACTACAGACTGATATCTGTTCTCAATAATTATCTTAAAATACTAGGCCGAGTATTAGCATATCGACTAGCACCCATTATCTCTACATTAACAGGCCCAGAACAAACTGGCTTTATCCCCACAAGACAAATTACAGATAACATTAGCCTAGCTGCTAATATAATTCAGGACGCAGACCTTTTTTCCCACAAAGTACTGATTCTAGAGCTAGACATACATAAAGCTTTTGATAGCGTCCTCTGGTCTTATATTGACACTGTTCTTGCTAAATTTGTGTTTTCTGTAGAACTCATAAATGGATTTAGAGCCCTTTATCATAATCCCAACACCTGAATCAAGTTGCCTGGCTGTTCCTCTGAGTATTTCCCCCTGGGCAGGGGAACAAGACAAGGCTGCCCTCTGTCGCCCCTGATTTTTGTCCTGGCAATAGAACCTTTGTCCAGGGCAATTATCATGGACCCAAACATTAAAGGCTACCAGAAAGGAGAGGAAGAATTTAAAATGACTTTGTACTTAGACGACGTACTTATATTTTTACCAGACCCAGTGGTGTGTCTCCCTAACCTGCTATCTACCTTACCGAAATTTCGCACCCTTTCTAGACTGGAAGTCAATCTGGCAAAATGCTCCGCACTCCCAATCAATATCCCCAAATGTATAATGGCCAACCTCAGGGATTCCTTTGGTATCACCTTCACAGACAACACTCTTCAATATTTGGGTGTACGCCTGGCCCCCTCTCTTCATGCAACTTATAATGCTAACTACCCTCAAGCCTTCTCCAAGGTTAAACAGTGGCTGCACCTATGGTCAACTTTTCCTATCTCCCTGATGTGAAGAGTTCCGGCCATCAAAATGTGCATCCTCCCAAAACTATAATACCTCTTTAGAGCCCTTCCCATTTACTGTACATGTCCCGCCAAACTATCGAACTAACCCAATGAACCAATAATAGAATTATATGGAAGAACAAGACCCCCAGGTACAGCAAATTGGTTACCCATAGGCCCTTATCACAGGGAGGTTTGTTATTACCTAATATATGTCTCTATTGTTTAGCTGCTAGATTAGCTTAAACAGCCTAATGGCATGCCACCTCCCCCCCTCCTCCTCCTCCTCCTCCTCCTCCTCCTCCTCACAGATTCCCTGGCTTTTGTTTGAAGCTATCTCAATTCGTGCGTTATACCGGGCCTACTTTGGAATGCTAAAATAAGACCCAGGGAGGTCAGCTCTCTAAATAGCACATAGTGAGCCAAACTATCCCCATTTATGGACCCTGTACTGCCAGAAATTTAATCTGAGATCATGCAGACCTCCCCTAGCTTCATTTCTGTGAGATACGAGATTCCCCCCAGCATATGAATCTCCTGACGAATTTCTCTGGTGGGAACAAAAAATGACCTGAGGTAATGACTAAGCACTAACATTTGCGTGAAACGCGTCTACCTTTTTTGTCCCCTGCTCCATCTGTCAACCACTTGTTATATGAAGCTTCAATAAAAGGATTTTTGGAAGTGCAGCCGTTCGGAATCATTTTCAAGAAGAAGGGTTCAAACATTCCCATAGACCAGTGATTCTCAAACGGGGGTTCCACGGCGATCTGACTGACAGTCGCAGGCAGCTGACAGGAGGATCGCAGACACAGGCAGAGATAGGCAGGGAAGCGGCTGGCACCCTATTGGCTTTCATGTCCCCTGTCCCATGTAATGTCCTCTGTCATAGGCCCTGTCCCACGTAATGTCCCCTGTCATGTGCCCTGTCCCATGTAATGCCCCCTGTCATGTGCCCTGTCCCATGTAATGTGCCCTGTCATGTGCTCTGCCTCATGTAATGTGCCCTGTCAGGTGCTCTACTCCATGTAATGTCCCCTGTCAGGTGCTCTGCCCCATGTAATGTGCCCTGCCCCATGTAATGTGCCCTGTCATGTGCTCTGCACCATGTAATGTGCTCTGTCCCATGTAATGCCCCCTGTCATGTGCCCTGTCCCATATAATGTCCCCTGTCATGTGCTCTGCCCCATGTAATGTCCCCTGCCATGTGCTCTGCCCCATGTAATGTGCTCTGCCCCATGTAATGTCCCCTGTCAGGTGCTCTGCCCCATGTAATGTGCCCTGTCCCATGTAATGTGCCCTGTCATGTGCGCTGCCCCTTTTAATGTACCCTGTCATGTGCCCTGTCTCATGTAATGTCCCCTGTCAGGTGCCCTGTCCCATGTAATGTGCCTTGTCATGTGCCCTGCCCCGTGTAATGTACCCTGTCATGTGCCCTGTCCCATGTAATGTCTCCTGTCATGTGCCCTGTCTTATGTAATGTCCCCTGTCATGTGCCCTGTCCCATGTAATGTCCCGTCATGTGCTCTGCCCCATGTAATGTGCCTGTCCCATGTAATGAGTCCCATGTAATGTCCCCTGTCATGTCCCCTGTCCCATGTATTGTCCAATGTGCCCTGTCATCTCCCCTGCCCCATATAAAGTGCCCTGTCATGTGCTCTGCCCCATGTAATGTCCACTGTCATGTCCAGTGTCTCATGTAATATCCCCTGTCATGTGCACTGCCCCATATAATGTCTCCTGTCATGTGCCCTGTCCCATGTAATGCCCCCTGTCATGTGCCCTGTCCCATGTAATGTCCCCTATCATGTGCTCTGCCCCATGTAATGTGCCCTGTCATGTGCTCTGCCCCATGTAATGTCCCCTGCCCCATGTAATATCCCCTGTCATGTTCCCTGTCCCATGTAATGTCCCCTGTCCCATGAATTTTCCCCTGTCATGTGCTCTGCCCCATGTAATTTCCCCTGTCATATGCCCTGCTCCATGTAATGTCCCCTGTAATTTGCCCTGTCCCATGTAATGTCCCCTGTCATGTCCACTGCCCCATGTAATGTCCCCTGGCATGTCCCTTGTCCCATGTGATGTCCCCTGTCATGTCCCCTGTCCCATGTAATGTCCCCTGTCATGTCCCATGTCATGTCCCCTGTCATGTCCCTTGTCCCATGTAATGTCCCCTGTCATGTCCCTTGTCCCATGTAATGTCCCCTGTCATGCCCCTTGGCCCATGTAATGTGCCCTGTCATGTGCTCTGCCCCATGTAATGTCCCCTGCCCCATGTAATGCCCCTGTCATGTCCCCTGTCCCATGAAATTTCCCCTGTCATGTGCTCTGCCCCAGGTAATTTCCCCTGTAATTTGCCCCCTTGGCCCATGTAATGTCCCCTGTCATGTTCCTTGTCTTCTGTCATGTCCCCTGTCCCATGCTCTGCCCCATGTAATGTCCCCTGAATGGATCAGCCCTGCAGGAAAAGAAAGCACAAGTTTCACATTAAATAGGTATGTTTTAATATTTATTCTTTTACTTAAAGCTATTTCTACAAATAATTTTTGTTATCAACAGCTCGCTGATCCCAATACCAATGATCTGTGAGCTGTAGATGTGAACATTATTTCAGGGGTTCCTCGAGATCTCAAACTTTTTGCCAGGGGTTCCTCCAAGGTAAAAAGGTTGAGAAACATTCCCATAGACAGACTCCTTAACCTTGTGGACGGCCTTCCCAGAAGAGGTGAAGCTGTTATAGCTGCAAAGGGTGAGCCAACTCAATATTGAACCCTATGGACTAAGACTGGGATACCATTAAAGTTCATGTGTGTGTAAAGACAGGTGTCCCAATACTTTTGGTAATATAGTGTATTTTTTTTTACACTTTTGTGATAGAGGAAATGTTTTTATTCCAACGTGCGATGTTCCTTTAGACATTAGCAATGATCAAGGAAGAAAAAGTCCTACATGGAGGTTGGATTAGTTCTTTGGTTTAAAAAAAATATTCAATAATAATATAATTACAGTTTTCATTTTAGTGGGATAGCAATGAGTAAATGAATTAAATATACTGTATGTATAATACAGTGACGTTTGCTACACATGTCTGCAATATTTTTTTAAAACGAAGCTCAATGCCAGACTTCAGACCCTGACTTGAGAAATGGCATGTGCATTTACACATGGATGCAGGTAGACCGTAAGCCCGGGTTCACACTGAAGGCGGGTCTGAAATCGTACAAGTTCAGCTGAACTCTCACTAATTCAAACCCGCATTTTAGTTCAACTTTGGGAGCGATTTCAGAGACATCCATGCGGGTTCCTGCAGAGATGTCTATTAAAATCGTCCCCGAAGTCGCCAAAAGTAGTGCAGGAACTACTTCTGGGGATCGATTCAGATGGTGCCATTGCCGTGATTTCATCAGGCAGTGATTTGACATGTCAAATCGCATGTCAAAACAGCCCGATGTGAAACGGGGGCTGAGTGCAAGGATGTGCAGTCAGGGGAGGCAGAGACTTACCTGTCATGAACGTTTAAAAAAAAAAAAGTCAGAGTCCTACCCCACCACTAGTCAAAAAATGGGGCTCTTGGCATCTATGGTTCCGGAGATATGGGGCTCCTTGCGCAGCCTGTCAGAAACTACATACAGAGCGGCCAGTTTAAATGCAAGCTGGCACATGTTTGCAGCATACTGAGAGGATGAGCTCACAGTGCCTCTCCTCACTTCTTGTCAGAGGCACTGAGCTCAATGGACAGCTTGGAGTCTTGGACCAATGGTAAAGCACCAATGGAACAAGCTGTCCAATACAAATGATGCAGTGGAGGCTCTCCTCTCACTGCAGTGTCCTAAAAAGGGGTGTCTAAAAGAAAAATACTCCCTTCTAGCCCAGTCCTCTTAACTAGAAGGAAAAAACATTTGTTTATGGGTATAAGGTCTACGCATAATTCCCATGATTTTCTCACATGGTTAAGAGGGAGAGCCTGCAGCTGCTGAAAAGGTACTTTTATATCTGTTTCCCGACCGGCGCACAACGATCTACATCGGCAGAACGGCACAGACAGGCAAATGGGCATACAGGTACGTCCCTTTGAATTTGGCGCCGTGCCTTCGCATGCCTGCGCCGGTCGTGACTTCCACGAGTCCGATCGCAGGCCCCGTGCACTCCATCACTGCGGGGATACCCGCGATCGTTCCACGGGGAGGAAGAACGGGGAGATGCCGATGTAAACAGCATCTCCCCGTTCTGCCTAGCAACAAGTGACACTGATCTCTGCTCCCTGTGATTTGAGCAGAGATCAGTGATCTGTAAAACACAGCCACGCCCCCCCACAAATAGAAACAGGCCCCTGGGATACGCTTAACCCCTACACTGCCATCTAGTGGTTAACCCCTTCACTGCCAGTATCATTTATACAGGAATCAGTGCATTTGTATAGCACCGATTGCTGTATAAATGGCAATGGTCCCAAAAATGTGTCAAAAATGTCCGATGTGTCTGCCACAATGTAGCAGTCACAATAAAAATCGCTGATTGCCGCAATTACTAGTAAAAAAATAATAATTAATAAAAACGCCATAAAACTATAGCCTATTTTGTAAACGCTATAACTTTTGCGCAAACCAATCAATAATCGCTTATTGCGATTTTATTTACCAAAAATATGTAGAAGAATACGTATCAGCCTAAACTGAGGAAAGAAAAAAATTTTATATATTTTTTGGGGATATTTATTAAAGCAAAAAGAAAAAAAATAATGAGTTTTTTTCAATATTGTCGCTCTTTTTTTTTTTATAGCGCGAAAAATAAAAACCGCAGAGGTGATCAAAAACCATCAAAAGAAAGCTCTATTTGTGGGGAAAAAAGGACGCCAATTTTGTTTAGGAGCCACATCGCACGACCGCACAATTGTCAGTTAAAGCGACGCAGTGGCGGATCGCAAAAAGTGCTCTGGTCTTAAGCCAGCAAAACGGTCCAGTCTGAAAGTGGTTAATCAAGCTAAATAATATATTATTATGCTATATCTTAACATATTTTATTATTTATCTATTTACTGTGAAATTACTGGTTTGGAGTTACAACTTCAAACTTCAGTAATTTGTCTGTTAAGCCACCTGCTTGAGTACAGTTTTTGAAAATATAGTTAATTACCTTAAAAACAATATATAATAATTATTTGCATATTACTTACTTATGGTAATTAACCACTTGCCACCCAGGCCAGTTATGACACTTCTCTCCTACATGTAAAAATCATCTTTTTTTAATTTATTTTTTGCTAGAAAATTACTCAAAACCCCCAAACAGAACAATGGATTGATTGCTATAATATTTTTGTCCCCCAAAAAATCGGTATGTACGTTATGCTACAACAAGAGAAAACGGTATACATTTAAATGAGCTGTACTTACAGACCAACAGCGAGAATAATTCCGAGCACATGTTGACAGAAACGTGTACAAGAAGGTATTTTAGTAATGTACCGTCACTAATTGTAAAATGTTGTAGCCGTACTTTAAATGAGGAAGGAAGAAGGAGGGGATGTCAAATCCTCCGTGAAATTGTTATGGGGAAGTATGAAAAATGATATAAAATCTGCAGCCTTATTATTTTTTTAAATTTAAGTTTTACAATTTAATTAATTACATGAACATATAATAAATAAATAAATAAAGCTCTCATTTTCAACAATCACTTGCTAGTCCCATTACTTTTTCCATTTTTTTTAATATTATTTTATAACATTTTATAACGTTTCAGTTGTTCTGACTGTTCGGTTTTTATTATTATAATGACATGTAAAACAAGCAACAGTTACAATTATTTCCTTACCTTGTGACTGAGCACTAATCACATGGAGGCATCAAATCTACCACAATACAGACGTAGCGGTCCCCCCCAGCATCCAAGGTCCTGATGGTGACCCCCCCCCCCCAGAGCCAGGGAGAAATGAAATTCTACCTCTGGGTGCAGATCACTGGGCATGGTGGGTGTAGTGAAGTTGAAACATTGGGCGCCAGTCCAGGGGCGGACTGACCATTGAGCCACTCGGGCACTGCCAGCCTCAGTAAAACCAGGGAAAGTATGTAAAAAATTGTGTTTTTTTTTTACATCTGTCTCTGAAATGTCCCTTACCGACATCCTTTTGGTCTAAAAATCTTGAGATTATAGCTGCCCTACCTCTCCAGTACCTTCTCAGGCAATAGAAACATGTCTGTGTATACAGTTTGATTGTATAGTGTGTGTGTGTGTGTGTGTGTGTGTGTGTGTGTGTGTGTGTGTGTGTGTGTGTGTGTGTGTGTGTGTGTGTGTGTGTGTGTGTGTGTGTGTGTGTGTGTGTGTGTGTGTGTGTGTGTGTGTGTGTGTGTGTGTGTGTGTGTGTGTGTGTTTGTGTTTGTGTATACTGTGTGGCCCCATAATGTCTGATTGCCTGGGGGTCCCATAATCTCCTATTGCCCGGGGGCCCCATGAGTTGTCAGTGCGCCCCTGCGTCAGTCACTTTTTGAATGCGACAAAGACATTTTATTGTCTCTTTAACAAGAACTGGGGGAGGGAGGGTTCAGGGCCAGGACACCCTAAGCCCTTGTACACACGGTCGGAGAATCCGTAGGAATGTGTCCTATCGGACCGTGTTGTCGGATAATCCGACTGTGTGTGGTATGCATCGGACTGATTCCGTCGGACCCAATTTTCCAACTTGTTGGAAATATTATCCCACCAACTGGTTCGATCGGACATACTCCGATCATGTGTAGAGAATTTTGATCGGACAAAGTGCCACGCATGCTCAGATCAAATTCCTACATCAAAGCTATGGGCTACTAGCCTGAACGTAGTCCCGTCGTAACGAAATTACGTCATCACGTTCTGAATGATCGGATTTTTCAACAACTTAGTCCGACCGTGTGTATGCAACAGTTTCGGACAAGATCCGATGGGCAAAATCCGATAGACAAAATCCGACGGATTTGGTTGTCGAAATCTCTGACCGTGTGTACAGGGGCTAAGCCCTTGTACACACGGTCAGACATGTACGGAGCTGTATTAAAAAGGAAGCGCAGGACATACATGACAGGGTGCAGGGAAATTACTGGGCTAGAGAAAAGGCAGCGTGGGGGTGGTTTGGGATGCAGGCGTACTTACCCCATTGGTGGATAGTCACAAGGGGGGAGGAGTGTGGTTCCTTCTTCCATGTGCCAGGGTGGGGCAAGTCAGCAGTTGGGGGTCAGCAAGCGAGGAGAGACGTTCCCACCCGCCCTCCCTAATAATAGATAGTGGTTTGGTTGGTAGTGTTGTCGCTACGGGGTGTGGCGTTGGGTCCTTGACGACTGCTATATATATATATGGAAATATATATGTAGAAATGCATGGGTCATTTGAAAAAGGTTGGGACCCATGCCAGAGATGGAGTAATTATGTTTGGGCTTGTCTCAGTCCAGATTAATGGCAAACATGTGTTGGGGGTCTGTGGTCAGTTAGTGAGTCCTCGAGGCAAGTTTGGCGGCAGGGGACAGATGCTGACGAAGAGGGGATCACAGGCTCAAAATAATAAGGGGTCGTCAGGGACCAGCCAAAAAGCACTTAGGGTCTTTTGGGTAACTGGAAGTTGTTACAAGTTTTTTATTATTAAAATATTTAAAATAAAGTTTAGTTTTTTATTGTTATTTAAATAAAGGCCGTTGGGGCCATTTTCATCCAAGCAGGTGTCCAAGTATTTATTTTAAAGTGGTTGTAAACCCTTACAAACCACTTTGACCTACAGGTAAGCCTAGATTAAGGCTTACCTGTAGGTCCAAGCAATATCTCCTAAACCTATACGGTTTAGGAGATATTTGCCCGAAAACGGGCACCGCTGTCTACGGCGCATGCGCCGTAGAAAGCGGCGCGCAGGCGCACTGAGCGCGGCAGTTCCAAGAATGGAGCTGCTGCATTTGTCGACTCCCGTTCGCATGCGCGGGAGTGACGTCATCGCGGCTTCGCCGAATGACAGCGGCGGAGCTGCGAGACGCCACCAGCAAGATGGATGCGGCGGACTACAGGGGACAGCGGCGACTTCGCTGGCTCCTGTGTCAGGTAAGTGACACATAATGGGCTACTATGCGATGCATAGTAGTCCATTATGCTTTACCTTTGCAGGGAAAAAAAGAGGAAGTAAATTCATCAGGGTTTACTTCCTCTTTAAGGTTAATAGTTAAGGTTTACATGTATTGTTGGGGAAGTAAGTTATCTGGCTACCCTAGTCAGGAGTTTCCCACAACAAAATCCGTCAGAGTAATTCCGACGGATTATTTCCGGAAGAGGTCCAGAAGCGATGTTGCATACACACGGTCGGATTAAGTGGTCGGAAAATCCGATTGTACATAACGTGATGACGTTATTTTGTAATGGCGGGACTACGTTCAGGCTAGTAGCCAATAGCTTTGGTCTAGGAATTTGATCTGAGCATGCGTGGCACTTTGTCCGTCGGAGTAGGCTACACATGATCGGAGTATGTCCGATCGGAGCATTTTGTCAGAAAATTTTACCGACAAGTTGGAAAACTTGGTCCGTCGGATATTCCGACGGAAACAGTCCGATGCAGACCACACACAGTCGGAATATCTCACAAAACGGTCCGATAGGAAACACCCCGTCGGAATCTCCGACCGTGTGTACAAGGGCTTAGTCAAATGCCAAAGCAATTAGCAAACTCCATGAACCAAAAATAGTGATAGGCAGAGCACTATACAGGTAGAGGGCCTTTAAGCTATATGCGGTGCCCTGGATTTAGGAAAACTGATGTCTCCTATAACGACTAAACAGTCAATATGGATCTGCATACGTAACACAAAGTATCCCGTTGTAGATCTTCTCTGGCATCTCACAGTATCCCACTGTACATCTTCACACTGAGCTCCCAGTAGCTCTCACTAGACTTCCAAGATCCCAGCCACCACTGGATCCCCTGCACTCTTCCACAGCTAAGCTGCTGTATATTCCTCAAGCGTCACCCCCGGCTACCCGCTGGGTCCCTGACTTGACTCTGCTGAAGCTTTCCCACTTCTTCACTGTCCCCAGCTAGTGAAAAAGGCTGCTGTGGTACTTATTCAGACCTCACGCACTTGCCTCTGGTAATAGGAGGATTTGTCCCTTAGTGGCGACTGTTTCCCTTTCACCTCTGGCAACATTAATTTCCCTATCTGGCTGAACCTCTACAACTTGGTTAGGCTCCTGGCTTAAAGCCCCAACCCCGCACTGCTTCTCACAGTCCTGGAGAGGCCTCAGACAGCCTAGAAGCCAGGTGCTCCCAGATAGGCCTCAAGCTTCTGGCCTAGCAGCTGGGAGCAATACAACACAGCCCTCCAGGTGGCACAAAACCCCAATCACCTGACTCCTCACGAATAAATAGACTCTCCCAGCATGCCATGGAGCCAAAGAGACCACCAATTGGCTGGAACAACCCATCCATTCCTAACCCAAATTCACTATGCCCTTGTCATTCCAAGGCCACATGCAGCAATGTCACCTAGTGACAGAAGAGAGAAGTGCACAGTTCAGGTTTAGGGCAAAAGTCAGTGGATCACCCTAACAATTAGCCAGGTTGGCTACCACCTGGCAAACTAAATTTGTGGGATAGCAGAGAGGGGGGGTAGGGGAGGCGCCAACTCAAAATATGCTACTGGTTTCAGTGTAACTGTGCAAGGTATACACTTACAAGTCCATGAGGTGGAGATGCGCATCAATGGTTGAACAGTCCTGGGGTACTCTGATGCCGCTCTGCGGGCTCCACCGCCGATCCCTCGGCCATGGGGATGTTGTATTCAGTCACATGCTTCTGAGTGGTATACGATGACAGGAAGGTCCATGCTGAACAGTCTTGGCCAGTAGAAGGAGCTGTGAGCTCCGAGCGCGTAGCCTGTACTTTCCTGAAACATAATCCACAGCTCGGATGCCCGCCCTGCAGCGGTGACGTTACATCCGCTTCCGCTTTCCAGACTGGTCAGCGTGGAGTTTCCTGTCATCGCATACCACTCAGAAGCCTGTGACTGAAAACAATAATAATAATTAATTTGATCTAAGGGTCGGTTCACACAGGGGCGACTTGTCAGGCGACGTAGCCGCCTGACAAGTCACGTCCCGTTCTGTACTATGGAACCGTTCTAATAGGAGCGACTCAAGTTGCTCCGACTTAGAAAAAGGTTCCTGTACTACTTTTGGGGCGACTTCAGGTGACTTGCATTGACTTCTATACAGAAGTCATTTTGGAAGCCACCGCTGAAGTCGTGTGCAGGTCGCCTGAGGCAGTCACAATGCAAGTCGTTGCTGCCCCTGTGTGAACCGGCTTTAAGGGTTGGTTCACACTGGGGCAACACACCTTACGGCGAGACTTTGCAAGGCGACTTGGAGGTGACTTGAACTCAACTTCAACGTGACTTTGAGCGACTTATAACACAAATTCAAGTCGCCCGACAGGCCAGGCGACTTTGGCTGTGGCCGATCACAGAATAATCAGCTCTCTGGGAGGGAGGGGTTTGCCAAGCTGGCTTGCTCATTGGGAAAGGAAAAATGTGTTTTTAACTTTCCCAATGAGTGACAAGCATTGCTGACATTGAGGACAAATGCAGGGATCCGACTTGGATCCCCGCCAATACCAGGCACTGTGTTTGGTATGAATCATGAAGGGGAACTCCATGGCCCTCCAAGGGCATACCAGACCCTTAGGTCTGCTATGGATTTTAAGGGGAACTCCCTACGCAGACCCTCGTGACTCGCATACTTCCTACTCATGACTCAAGCAGTTACGTATCTACCATGAATGAAGAACCCATACAACCAAGGGACCTACATACACTCCCAAGGACCTTCACCTATGGTGACATGGGACTTGCAACAACTCTATATGGTCACAGTGGGATATTCCTGTCAGCCACCCAACCCCCACAACACTGTATATTCACCGCAAGTTTTCAAATACTGATCATATTCTACTGCAGGTAATGGACAGCAATAGCAATGATCACTCCAGCAGACACCTGGCACATTATTCTCCTTCCAATCTGATAGTGCCACTACATCTGCAGGTAAACTGCACCTATCTTTTATCAGACTATTCACTTAGGAACACTGGCGTAGCTATAGGGGTCACAGGGGTCCCAATTGCAACCCGCCCCCATGCTCTAGAGGGCCTCTGCGACTCCCCTGTAACCTTTGGTTCAAGACCTTGAACCAATGTCCTTCATTTTTCTCCTGGAGCCACTAAAAGCCAGCTTCTCCTCCTTTCCCTTCCACTGGCAGCG
Source organism: Lithobates pipiens (assembly GCF_037356315.1). NCBI lineage: Eukaryota > Metazoa > Chordata > Amphibia > Anura > Ranidae > Lithobates > Lithobates pipiens. Next base: position 50,011,813 of record NW_027507791.1, read on the forward strand.
GCTACAGGCGGAAAATGGGGGGCATCGGTTCCTATATATGCAGTCTCCGCTGCCCCCCCATCCAGGTTACTTGTTTCCTGCTGCCCCGACCCTCTGTGTGAGGCTGAGCCGAGCTCTGTGTCTGAATGGACAGACAGAGAAGCGGCTCGGGAGCTGCTTGCTATGGGGGCTCTCAGCAGGAAGGAGGGGACAGGAATGCTGGTGCTGGCAAGGGAACCCGGGAAAAGAATACAGGCTGCTCTATGCAAAACCATTACACAGAGCAGGTAAGTATACCATGTTTGTTATTTTAAAAAAATGCTTTTAATAACACTTTAATACCACTTTCATTTTTCTACTTTTTTCACTGTTTTATATTTTGTAATCTTTTAATACATGTGACATATTGTATATTGAACACTAGTTTTATTTCAAGAGACATGTTATTTTTTTCTTTCCAATTTTAATCCAAAATTTACAATTTCATTATTATTTGAAAGTAGCCCTGTTAAAATTGTAATAAAAAATATGAAAAATTGAAAAAAAGTTGCTTAAAGTGGTGTTCCACCCACAAAAAAAAAAAAAAAAATGCTTAAAATTCTTAAAAAAATAAAATAAAAAACATTTGGATTTTTTTTTAACTCACCTCTAAATGCCTGTTGCTAGGGGGTCCCTCGTAGTCTGCCTCCTTCGGTGCCTGGGCTCCTGACGTCACTTCCCCTCGACACAGGAAGGGCTCAGCTCTGTCCTCTCCCTCCTGTCAGTCATCTGGGACACGTGACAGGTCCCAGATGACTGCCCGCCCAATCACGGCACGCGGCACAGCTCGCGCATGCGCAGTGGGTGTCAGGTGCCCACAGTTGCAATTCCGGCACCACCGAGAGGAGGGGGGGATGAACGGGGCTTTGTTCCCCCGTATCACTGGACACTGGGACAGGTAAGTGTCTGATTATTAAAAGTCAGCAGCTGCAGTATTTGTAGCTGCTGACTTTTAATTTATTTTTATTTTTTTAGGGGAAACTCCTCTTTAATTTCATTTATAAAGGCCTGCAATGCTTTGTACCAGAAAGTAATTTTAGAATCGTTATAAATAGGACAATTTATAAAATAACAGTTATACTTTTATCTACAATAAAACTTCAAAGTAGTAAAAGATGACATTCAAGATTTTTTTTACATATTTTTCTATAGATTGCATTGAAAATAATAACAAAGAGACAATATCGGTAAAAAAAAAAAAAAAGTTTTTGTGGGGTGGGTGCAGCGTGGTGCAGCGAGAGTAAATACACAAAGGCTCAGAAATTCGGAATGCAGGAAGCAATGTATTGTAGAACTTGTAAACAGTACAACAGCGCGTCGGGGAGGCTCACCTGACGGGAAACTTACAATTATTGGACCTAAGCTTTCCCTACTCCTTTGAAACCTCTCCCTGCCTCTAGTGCGGTCCCTGACAGATGGGTATACTTTCCCTACACTAGCCACTTCGCAAATGCATGCCAAAATCCGGGGGCAGGGATTTAAAAAGACTCTGCTTGAGCCAAGATGGCTGCCAGCATCACTGGATCTAGCATAGCCAACCGGAATGCTGCTCCAGGAGACCGAGGGAATCATAGAGAAACACAGTTTCCCTTGACTTTCTCCTCCAGCTGCATTGCCGTTCCAGACAAGCATCACCTGCACTGGATAAAATAGAATACACCTGATTTCTTTTTCTGTGTTGAGATATACGGTATATAGTGGACCACGGCCAACACCCATCTCAGTATAGAAACCTTGCGACCAACCTAAAAATACTAAATAATCAAATGATTTTTAGCAGCCAACACTTCTCACATACCCATACTACGTGAAAACCTATTAAAATTAAATTAATGTGCAACACCCAACTGCTACATATCGATGTGTAAGAGATACAGGAAATGGCTGATGGTTGTTCTCTCTTTGCGGTCTTTGCCCACTTTAGCTCTAAATAAAGATGGACAGGGCTATATTTTATACAATATGTATCAGTGTTATATGTCATTGTAATTTTTTCCTTCTTTTAAAGCTAAACCATTTATTTTATAAAAGCTGTCCGAGTCTGCACTCCATTGCCTGAACAGAAAGTGAGCAGAAATCTCCCTCATTGAACCACAGATAAGAATAAAGTCCTACATCGTTTTAATCCCTTGCTCACTATACTGGAAAATGTTTTATTTGCTGCCTGTGTCCCCATTGGCAAGGTTGCCACCCCCCCCCCCCCCACTTCTATTTGCATTGGCTATTGAACCCTTGGCTCTTCTGATTCAAGCTGATCCTAATAACCATGGTCTTGAACTCGGTGGTCACCATCATGAAATCTGTCTCTTTGCGGACAATGTCCCACTCTTCATGTCCTCTTCTCTTATCTCTACCCCCAAACCTACTTCATCTCTTAGATCAATTTGGTCAGATTTCAGGTCTTCGGGTTAACACTCAAAAAAGATCTTCCCTCAATGTCCCCCTTCCTCACGCCCTCCTTGACCAGTTGAAAACAGTCCTTCCCTTTTCGTGGCCCTCTATCCACCTCACCTACCTTGGAATAAAACTGATGGCAAATCCTAATAATTTGTTTTCCACATATTACCCCCCTATGTTAACACATCTCTCTGTTCTGATGACCAAATGGTCTTTTTTACCCCTAGTTTGGGTGGGTAGGATCACAGCAGTTAAGATGACCATCTTGCCGAAGATTTTATATTTATTTTGAGTTCTGCCTATCCCTTTATCAGCCTATTACCTTCATCATCTAAAACGTTGTGTTTCAATGTACATCTGGTGTTCGCACCACCCTCGCCTCCTGCGTCCAACCCTATGGACCCCTAAACTGCAAGGAGGCCTAGGCCTCCCCAACTTCACTAAGTACCACTATGCAGCACAATTAGCCTCTCTACCAAAATACCATGCTTCCACGGAAATACCCCTCTGGGTAGCCTTAGAATCAATCAATTGTGACCCCCTCTGGGTTACAAACCCTCTCTGCCTGCACCCTTCAGTCTGTAGGTAACCTGGTCACCCGCCACTCTCTTCTTACACGTTGGGACCATCTTAAAACCTGTTTTAGTCTTCAACCTCCACACAACCCACTACTTTCCTTCCTACGCCACCCTGCATTTTACCCTCAGCGGTCTTCCCCATCGTCCTTTTCTAATTGGCCAGAGGCTGGCCTTCTCAGACCCCATAAACTTATGACATTCACGGGCATTAAACTGTTCCAGTCATTCCATGAAACCAATGCTTTACCCTCTTCTGAGCTTTTCAGCTACCTCCAGATTTAAAAAAATTTTCACTTCACTTATTCCTAAAGACCCCTCTGCCCCAGCCATGTTTCTCTTTAAACGAGCCTGCAAAAGTGACCCGCATCGGAGAGGATTTATCTATGATGTATGTTCCCTCCTGTTAGGAATCGCCTCTTATGCCGCGTACACACGATCGGAAAAAGCTCTGATGGTTTTCCCGACGGAATTTGGCTCAAACTGTCTTGCCTACACACGGTTACACCAAATTCCGATCGTTTAGAACGCGGTGACATACAACACGTACGACGGGACTAGAAAAAGGAAGTTCAATAGCTTCTGTCTCGTAGTTGAATCTGAGCATGCGTGATTTTTGGCATGTCAGAATTGCATACACGTGATCGGAATTTCCGATAGCATGTTCTCAATTTTCCTGACGGAAAAACGTTCTATCAATTTTTGGCTGGCAGAAATTCGGACAGCTAAATTCCAATGGAGCATACACACGATCGCGTTTTCGGATTAAAAGCTCTCATCTGTCTTTTTCTGGCCGGAATTCCGATCATGTGTACGCGGCATAACTCCCCCTCTCCATATGCTGTCAATTGGGAAAGAAAGCTAGGTATTACCATAGACCCGGTCAACTGCACATTTATCTGACAGGCCACCAAATCCTCCTCCCAGAATATTGCTGCATTGGAAAACCAACTCTAAGCCCTTGTGCACACGGTCGGATATTCCGATGGACAATGTCCGATATGACCATGTTGTTGGATAATCCGACCATGTGTGGGCTCCATCGGACTGTTTCCGTCGGAGTATCCGACGGACCAAGTTTTCCAGCTGGGCCATAAAATTTTCCGACAACATGATCCGATCGGACTTTGTCCAATTGTGTGTAGAGAATTCCGATCGGACAAAGTGCCACGCATGCTCAGATCAAATTCCTAGACCAAAGCTATTGGCTACTATCCTGAACGTAGTCCCATCATAACGAAATTACGTCATCACGTTCTGAACGATCGGATTTTCTGACAACTTTGTCCGACCGTGTGTATGCAACAGTTTCGGACAAATTTCGTCCAACGGATTTGGTTTCAGAATGTCCGACCGTGTGTACAAGGGCTAAGATTTTGACCCGTTGGTATCTAGGGACCTTTGGGAAAATATATTTAATATCATATCCACCCTTTAGGACGATACTCATTCCCCTGATGCCACTGTGGCCCTTCTAAACAAGAAACCTCCTAATCTGACTCTAACTCTCCCTCTCCATATACTGTCAAGTGGGAAAGAAAGCTAAGTATTACCATAGACCCGGTCGACTGGACATTTATCTGACAGGCCACCAAATCCTCCTCCCAGAATATTGCTGCTTTGGAAAACCAACTCTAAGATTTTGACCCGTTGGTATCTAGTTCCCGCCAGGATTGCAAAATATGTATTTCATTACTCTCCTCAATGCTTTTGATGCTGTGCTAACCCCAGCACACGTCTAAATATTTAGAAGGACCTTTGGGAAAATATATTTAATATCATATCCACCCTTTTTGCCGATACTCATTCCCCTGATCCCGCTGTGGCCCTTCTAAACAAGAAACCTCCTAATCTGACCTCTTGACAATTCAAATTACTCTTACAACGGCAGCCAAACAAATAATAGCAAAAGTATGAAAAACTCCCAATTTATGCATTCTAGTAGTTAAAAATAAAATTACTCAGGCAATGATACATGCTAAAATTGAAGCCGTCATATTAGACAAGGTACGTAAGTTTGAGATGCTTCGGAGTCCGTGGGTAAAACATTATCTTCCTGCATTATCTTCCTCCCAATTTTGATGAATCTTTGCTCTTACCCTGATGAAAAGCTTAGTCTTCTGACCTACACACTTTCTATACCACTTCTTTCCATGCCGGCTGATTTCTGGGGATCCCCCTCCAACATCCCTTTCTTCTGCCCTTCCCACATGACCCCTCTCCCCCCCTCTCAGGGCCGTCTTTAATATTGATTGGACCCTGGGCAAACATTTTCTTGGACCCCTACCTATGCAGAAAAGGCGGATGTTAGGCTTAATGACCACAGTTGTAGGCAGGGCTTTCAAGCATGCTCCTTTACCTCCCCAGTGGGCAGCATTCAGTATAGGTGATAGTGGATATGGCCTCAGGGAGCCATGATATACATATGAATGCCACCTTTTTTTACATTTGAATGCTGCCGGTTCGTGGCTATTTACATATGAATGCAATCATTATTTACATATCAGTGTCAGTATTTACATGTAAACACAGGGTCTGCAGGTGAGTCATCTGTACACAACAATAGGGCAGAGCTGGGCAGCATCAGTAACATAACTTCACACTGAGATATGAGGACACAGCACGGGACTAAAAAAGGTACAATGGAATTTAAACTGGGACAGTTGCCAATTATGAGGCAGCTGCTTTGGGCCCTACAACAATGACAGGGCCCAGGGCAGTTGCCCCTTTTGCCCCCCCTTAAAGACGGCCCTGCCCCCTCTACTCTCATATTTTCTTTCCTCTTTTTCCTTCTTCTCTTTTAATACTGACTACCCTCTTTTTTGACTCATCACCCAACTACGGACACTTTAGGTTTCCTCTCACCTATTATATTTCTAATAATTTTATAGCTTATACCCCCTAATTTTTTGAACAGTGGCTCTCATGTTGATTACAGTAGACCGCATTGTTTGCTATACAAAATAAATTGTAACCTTTTTGCCTCCTCTAAACTCTGCATTGAAATATATGTTATCATACCGACACTACCCTACCTTTGCTCCCTCCCTATCCCCTCTGTCTATTCTGTATGCATATGCAAGGTAAGGGCAGTGTACTGATGTTATGTTAAGCAATCCTCTAACCTTTTTCATACATGGTTTGAAGAGTAAACATTTTGTGGTCTTACTTTCTCAAACGGTCATATCTTGTTTTATAGTTTTAATGTAATGCACTCAAATGTACTCACCTAAGTGTTGTCATTTTTTTGTTATGTTCAATTTTTTTTGTCTCCTTTCAATAAAAACATTGAACAAGGAAAATCTCAGTGCATATCAAAGCACCACACCAATACAATTTGTTTGGTAAAAATGTTATTAGCGTATTTTACAAAAATATAGACCTCATGTACTGCACCCGATATAAAAAAAAAATTAAAATCTATTTACAGATCCGTTATATGTTCATACTTTAGGCTTTGACAAGAAAGAATGTTGATGAAGCTAAGAAAGAATACGTGGTCTACCACTGTCCAAACAATTTTCCACCTTGCTCTGTGGTCTACACTGCCACATATGGGGTTGGCTGAAGGGAATTACAGTTTGGCCTTTTTAATACTTATTTATGACTCTATAGACCCTACACTCATATATTACTATAGATTTTCAGGAGAAGAAACAATTACATATCTACTCATACTTCTTACGTGGAACTATGGGCAAACATAGCAAGTTATAATTGAATAGCCCATGAAAAGAGGAAAGCAAATATTTTCCTGCAATGTTCACTTTCAATACAAATATCTCTTCCACAGTGCCTACGTTCTGTTGATAATTGTCCTCAGTTGGATGGCCAGCTTCATTCACTACTGTCTCTTAGCCCAGGTAATCCCGGACCAGCCCCCAACTTGTGACTGAGCAGTGAAAGGAGAAGCAGCACAAAGATGATCTTCTGTAGAATTATATATTGAGGGCCCCAGGCGCTACCTATAATGCATGAAATTCTAGGTAAAACTATCCTACATATCTGAAACAGCTCTAAATTCAGTGATGTCTACTGGTACTTAATGTATGACAAAGGGACCAGAAATAACCCTGAACAACACTAGTAATAGAGGAAATCACAAGGGAGTAAGCAAGAATAAACACAAGGAAGTAGGCAAAAGAAACATGTAAGCTGGTACTGAATGTCTACCAGAGAATAACACTCGTGAGTATTACCCCAATATTGATAGTAGTAGTGGCCGGCCCTATCCCACAGGGGAGCATTAGGCCAGATAAATGGAAGGTCTATATTCTCTTAACATAAGTTTTAAAGTGGTTTGGTACCTAAAAATGAAAGTTCATGTTATTAAAATCAACAGATAGCATACTTACCTAAACGAACCCTGAAAAAAAAATATTATTTACTTACCTTTTATTTCTGATGTTTCAGCTGACTTCCGGGTTGTCCTCCCGTGGGAGTAGGCGGGGCTATCGTCCTCGCAATGGTCCCTGGGAAATTTCCCAAGAATCCATGGGGGACAATGAAAGTTTTTCTTTCCTTGTCACTGCTCTCACTGAGCATGTGCAAGATGGAGCGGAGCATGCTGGGAGCCAGACGTCATCATATACCAGGAAGTAAATGCCTGTGGGCTTCAGACGCCCACAGTTAAAATGGAAAACGCCAGAGCAGGTTTTTATAAGTCATCCTGAGGAAAAGATTCGTCGCGCCGGGGGTCAAATAAACGCCGGACGTGGATGCCAATTGAAGGTAGCACTCGCCCACCAGTGAGACAGGTAAGAAAAAAATAAAAAAAGAGCGGAATCCCGCTTTAAGCAGTATGGCATATCAATACCACTAAGAGGGCATTCAAAATGTACAGGGTACAACCAAAATTTAAAAGTGTGCAACCGCAGGTGATGGTGATGATAATCTTCTCTCTCTGTCACTCTGATCTCTCCTCCTATCAACAGTCTTCTTGTCAGCACATGAAATGATTGGATTTTTGTGCTACTTCTTCCTCTCATACACCATTCCTGCTATACAAGCATTGCAAGAGGCTGACACCAGTTCACATTCAGGTATATACACTGCTTCTATTTATAAAATATACTTATTTGATCATGTATTAATAATTACAGAGCTGCATTAATTTATGTCTTTTACATCTGTCTAGAAATTGGCATTAAGGATAAACCTACTAAACCATCCTGACTTCTGTCTCCATCTCCTTTTCCCAAATTCCTTATTACTGACATCATACAATTGGTGCTTTATAGTCATTGAGATCACAGTTGTTGCTCTTCCGCTCTCTCCTCCGCATCTTCAACATTCATGGTCTTGGCAACCCTTCCGGTCTTCATGTGGGAGTAGAAAATAACGGACCCTATAAGTATTATGATCCCAGATGCCAACAGTCAAATTATGTTCTGTAACGTTTAATCACCTGAAACAAATTTAAAAAGAAGCATGGAATGGCTATTACAATGAAAGTTTAACTATATACATTTAAATTGTTTATTTATTTTCATTTTGGATAGAGTGGAGAGGGATTAGAACCTCTCTCATGTTTTTATTAGTGTCCATTCCCCCTTTAGGAAGATTCACCCTCTCCGTTTGTCCTGTTTACCATTATCTTCGAAAGTGAAAGGAATGCCCAAATTATGGGTTCTTACTAGAAGAGAAAAAGAGTGGAGATCTTCCAGTGAGGACATTAGTTCAGCTGACAATCATTTCCTCACTTTGAAAGGATTTTTTCTCACTTCCTGTTTTGACTATGGCAGAGGAAGTGAAGGGAAATCTCCCCAATATAAAAATCTGACAAAGGTTATAACTATCTATTACGCTATCTAAAATTGTTTGTAACGAAACGTCCCAAACTCCGCTTGAGTGCTTTTGTCATATACCACTTCCTCCCAGTCTGAATATAGATATCAGATATTCCAACCACTGACAACAACAAACAAGGCAATACTCGTTTGGTTGCTGGACATGAACTGATTTATTTGAGATGACACACAAATATATACAGCAGGATGACAATACAAACTGTAACCAGAAACCCAATTAACATGAGCAAGTTTACTAGTCATTTACCCAGACTTGGTGACTCAGGGATTTGACTTTTCAGGGAAGCCTTGCCATCCTAACTCACAACTTTCAATACAAATAAGTATAGAGGCTAGCATTCAGTCCCCTCCAAAAGCCTCTGTTCTGGGTGAGTCTGTCACATCATTGTTATTTGGTTACTGTACCATTGGAGGCATCTTTCTTTTCTTTTATATGGGTTATCACTATTAATGTATCCTGCGGAGAAACATCATGAGATTTGCGTGAAGGAGAGAACTGAGTCATTGCTATACTCATGCCAACCATGAGAATGGAAGGCACGGATATTAGGTGAGTTCCTTTCTAATGGGAGAGGGAACAGAAGGTGTATTTATCTTATGAAGGAAAAGGCAAAGGTGAAAACACTATTAATCACAGACAGCAATATTTGGTGGACTTCTTTTCTAAACACCAGTTGCACTGGGTGGACTTTATTCTATTATCATTTTATTTAGATTTTTATCTTTATTTTTAACTTATGGATCTTTTTTACTTTGGACATTTGCTGAAATATATTTGATTCACTTTATTTATATTTTCTTTTGATATTTTCTTCTGATATCGAGATGATTTGATTACAACATCACTGCCAGAGTGGATGATTTTGAGTTTGAACATTATTTTCTACTTAAATAAATAAATGTAAAGTGAACAATTCCCTAATAGCATAGTCTAATAACAAAGGAATGGCCTGCAGTCAGATATAGCTAAACTGGATGCAGTGTATATATATATATATATATATATATATATATATATATATATATATATATATATATATATATATATACACACACACACATACACTGCAGCTAACTGAATAACCTGCATACCTGCTCAATCTAAATGACACTCTCTCTCCATCCACACCAACAACACACTACACAGGGCCGATGTGCAGGCAGCCTTATATAGTGTGGGGTGTGGACTTACTGCCCCTGAGCCATGATTGGCCAAAGGCACCTTGTCTTTGGCCAATTATGGCTCTCTTAGCTGAGGGCACTGGGATTGGCCAAAGCATGCAGGCCATGGTGCATGCTTTGGCCAATCATCATACAGCAATGAACTGCGCTCCCGCAGTGCATTATGGGCGTTACGCGGCACTCAACTTTGGCGCAAACACCCCCTAATGTTCGATTTTCGACGAACAGGTGAACAGCCAATGTTCGAGTCAAAACTCATGTTTGACCCAAACATACAGTGGTGTGAAAAAGTGTTTGCCCCCTTCCTCATTTCCTGTTCCTTTGCATGTTTGTCACAATAGACTGTGAACAGGTGTGGCAATAATCAGGCCTGGGTGTGGCTGGAGAAATTGAACTCAGGTGTGGACAACCACAGTTATAGTATGTTTTAACAAGGGGGGCAACCCCATTTTTACACACAGGGCCATGATGGTTTGGATTTTTTTTCACCTTTAATAATAAACACCTTAATTTACAAATTGCATTTTGTGTTTACTTGTGTTGTCCTTGACTATTGTTTAAATTGGTTTGATGTTCCGAAACAAAATCCAAACCATCATGGCCCTGTGTGAAAAAGTGATTGCCCCCCTTGTTAAAACATACTATAACTGTGGTTGTCCACACCTGAGTTCAATTTCTCCAGCCACACCCAGGCCTGATTATTGCCACACCTGTTCACAGTCTATTGTGACAAACATGCAAAGGAACAGGAAATGAGGAAGGGGGCAAACACTTTTTCACACCACTGTAAAGCTCATCCCTAGTGCTTACCCACCAGGCCTGATGAAGTTGTGTTGATCCTTTCTACAATATAACTCTATTGCCTATCTTGGACTCTTTGTGTTCAGGGCACACCATGCCACATTGCACCTTGCTCACAAGTTGGTTAGCATTGTTTTCTTGCAACAGAACGTGCACTTACTGTCAGGCTATCCTTGTAAGAAACTTGTAATTAGTGATGGACAAACGTTTCATGAACGCGAACCGCGAACGCGGCCAAAAGTTTGTGAACCGCAAGGTTCGAGGCGGACCCCATTGACTTTAATGGCAGGCGAACCTTAAAAACCTCCAGGTCATATTTTCAGCCACAAAATACTTACTAGCTGTGCACACATAGTCCCACCACATGGACACTGACATAACAAAAGTATTAAGTGAATCTGGGATCGACAACGACAAGCATTCTTTTTTTAACTGTGAAATTTTGACAATTCAGGAGTGCATGAAGGCCATGGAGGAGAGGCAAGGTCAGGCCAGGCTATGAAGGGGGTGCAGGAGATGATCAGTGCCACAGTAAGGGCAGCGCAGTCCTGTGCCAGTGTCCCAGTGTGCCAACCTGTGCTTGAGCCCCTCCCTTTGCCCGGCCCTTACCCCCACCTATGCAGGACTCCACTGCGATGGTCCGGAGGTGCCAGTCCAGTGCTGATCCTCAGCCATGGTGCTGGCACTGCCTGCTGATTGGCTTCTCTGCTGCTATCTCCCTCACTGTCTGAAATCAGCACCGTGATAGAGACTGAGCACTGACACCAGCACCGTGATAGAGAGCACTTACACCAGCATCGTGATAGAGAGCACTGACACCAGCACCGTGATAGAGAGCCCTGACACCAGCACGAGATAGAGAGCACTGACACCAGCACCGTGATAGAGAGCACTGACTCCAGCACCGTGAGAGCACTGACACCAGCACTGTGATAGAGAGCACTGAGACCACGCCAGCACCGAGATAGAGAGCACTGACACCAGCACCATGACAGAGAGCACTGACACCAGCACCGTGAGAGCACTGACACAGCACCGTGATAGAGAGCACTGAGACCACACCAGCACCGAGATAGAGAGCACTGACACCAGCACCGTGATAGAGAGCACTGAGACCACACCAGCACCAAGATAGAGAGCGCTGACACCAGCACCGTGATAGAGAGCACTGACACCAGCACCGAGATAGAGAGCACTGAAACCAGTCACTGATACCAGCAACTCTCTGCGGGACCCAAAAATATGACACCGCTCAACCTCTTCAAACAGGAGGGTACGGGCATATAGTACGGTGTGCTTTTTTTGTACAAGGAAGTGAGCCAAAGGTAGAAAAAAGGTCTGTGTGCTCGATTAAATAAATAGTTTATAGAGTTATGCATATACATGGTCTACTGGTCACATGTGTTGAATTCCTCCGAGATCCATGCCTCATTCAGTACGCTTATCGATCACGATCCCCCCTGCTGCGCTGAACGTCCTTTCAGACAGGACACTGGACGAGGGGCAAGCCAACAGTTCCATTGCAAATTGGGAAAGCTCTGGCCAGAGGTCAAGCCTATATATTGTGGACCTATACCAGTCCTTAAGGATTAACAGACTGTACCTCACTCAACCCTATGTACTGTAGTACGCTATACCTTACCAGGTCAAGCCTGCCCACCCAGTAGTCCAGGGGTTCATCAATTCTCAGAGCGTCCACATCAGCTGTTAACCCGATGTAGTCGGACACCTGTCGGTCTAGGCATTCCCTGATGCTGGATCCGGATGAGACCTGTCGATGGGTCGGCTGAAAGAATGATCTCATATCAGAGGTCACCAACCCATCTTCAAACCGCCCTCTTCTTGCAGGCGCTGTTGGATTGGTACCCGCAACTCTTTCTCTGGGAGTGGGAATTCCTCCTCTGCCAGCGCACGCAAAAGCAGAATGCAGCATTTCTCTAAGCAAGGCCTGGAAGTGCTCCATTCTGACAGACCTCTGTGATGGTGGTAACATTTCCGCCATTTTGTGTTTGTACCGGGGCATGAAGGCTCCCATTTGCGCTAAACTAGAAGCGTTGTGGTGGCCTGGTTCCTGCTCATCATCCAGGATAATGTCGTCCTCCTCGTTCTCCTCTCCCCATCCACGGACAACAACAGGGATCCCAGAAAGGCTTCTTGCTCCTCCTCATCTGCCCCGGCACCATCCTCCTCTGACTCCTCTTCAGACTCATGTTGTTGACTTGCCTCAGATAGAGTAGCCCCCCCCCCCCCCTGGGAATTCATCCAGCATTGTGACTTCCTCATCTTCCTGCTCCTGCTCCTCCACGGCTTGATCAATGACACGACGCAATGCACGCTCCATAAAGAAGGCATAAGGTACGATGTCACTGATGGCGCCATGGCTGCAACTGACCAGTTTGGTAATCTCATCAAATGGCCGCAGAAGTCTGCATGCGTCGCGCACGAGCAGCCACTGGCATGGTGAAAAAAAACCAAGCTCCCCAGAACCTGTTCTGCCACAGTGTTCGTACAGGTAGTCATTAACTGCATGTTTCTGCTGGAGCAGCCTATCAAGCATATAGAAGGTTGAGTTCCATCGCGCCGGGAAATCGCAAATAAGACGTCTGACCTGCAGATTGTGTCACCGCTGAATGTCAGCAAGGCGAGCCATGGCCGTGTAAGATCTTCTGAAATGGCCGAGATTTTCCTTGCCTACCGCAAGATGTCCTGGACCCCAGGGTATTTGACAACGAATCGCTGCACGGCCAAGTTTAAGACGTGTGCCATGCATGGCACGTGCGTCATTTTGCCCTGTTTCAATGCGCTAAGCAGACTGGCACCGTTCTCATACACCACTTTACCAACTGTCAAATTGAGCGGTGTTAGCCACTGATCTGCCTGTGAACGCAAAGCTGAAAGGAGTGCAGGGCCAGTGTGGCTCTTGGCTTCCAGGTACAACAGATGCAGCACAGCATGGCAACGTCTCACCTGGCATGTTGAATAGGTTCTGGGGATCTTGGGTGGTGCAGCGGAAGAGACACTAGCAGCGGAAAAGGAGGAGTCAGCTGGGGAGGAGAGGGAGGATGGAGTAGGAGGAGGAGAAGAAGAGGCAGGCCTGCATGCAATCTGTGGCGGTAAAACCATATCTACACGGGTGCCACGGGTTACATGCTTGACGGCCGTCAGAAGGTTCACCCAGTGGGCAGTAAAAGTTATATACCTTCCCTGCCCATGTTTGCTAGACCACGTGTCTGTGGTCAGATGTATCTTGGCACCGACACTGTGTGCCAGAGATACATTCACTTGCCGCTGAACATGGTCATATAGCTCTGGGATTCCCTTCTGTGAGAAATACTTCCTTCCTGGGACCTTCCATTGTGGTGTTCCAATGGCCACAAATTTTTAAAGGCCTCTGAGTCCACCAGTTTATATGGCAGTAGTTGGCGGGCTATCAGTTCTGACGCGCCAGCCGTCAACCGCTGGGCAAGAGGGTTATCAGGCGTCATCATTTTTTTACGCTTGAACATTTGGCCCACGGAAGCCTGCCTTTTTCCAGAAAAACGTGAGGACGGCATGATGGAAGGTGTATTCTTCCAATTGATCACCAAGGGATATTCTTCCCACTGACCACAAAAGTGAAAAGCTTTCTTCCCAATGACCACCAATGTAAGGAACATTCTTACCACTGACTACCAATGTAAAGGACATTCTTCCCACTGATCCCTAATGTAAGGAACATTCTTCCCACTAGCCACAAATGTAAGGAATATTCTTCCCATTGACCACCAATTTAAGGAGCATTTTTCCCTCTGACCACCGCTCAGCAGTCACAATGCTGCACAGTGGAAATGAACTATACTATGCTTTCTATATGTGCAAGTATTTTATATGTGTATTACACACCTATATACTAGTAGCTAGTGACTTGCAGACTGTCCCTGCTCCAAAAACCAAACTGTCCCTCCCTACACTGAGAAACGGCAGCTGCAGAATCGGTCAACAGCACAGCAGTGCAGTGCACTAAATATGCTTTCTATATTTCATAGTTTGTAAGGTTGAATAAAGACACCAGTCCATCTAGTTCAACCTGAGTAAGTGTCTACAATTGTCCCTATCCCTGTACATTGTACACTCACATAGGTCCCTACACTCAAGGAGCCCACAATCCTAGGTCCCCATTCATATACTAGGGCCAATTTTGGACAGAAGACAATTAACCTACCTGCATGTCTTTGGATTGTGGGAGGAAACCGGAGTACCCGGAGGAAACCCACGCAGGCACAGGGAGAACATGCAAACTCCAGGCAGGTAGTGTCGTTGTTGGGATTCAAACCAGCGACCCTTCTTACTGCTAGGTGAGAGTGCTAACCACTACACCACTGTGCCGCCCTATTTTGAAAGAAAGTATATTATACGTGTACAACCCTATATACTGTACACCTATAAAAGGATCTTTGTGGACCTAGTAGCTAGTGATTTGCAGACTGTCCCTGCTCCAAACACCAAACTGTCCCTCAGTCCCTACACTGATAAAAGACAGCTGCAGAATCGGCAGCAATCAGCTCAGCAGCACAGCAGTCAAGTATAATATGCTTTCTATATTTGAAAGAAAGTATATTATATGTGTACAACCCTATATACTGTACACCTATACCAGTCACAACCTAGCTTAAAGGAATTTAAAGGAAGCTTAAAGGAACCTATTTAGAAAATAAAAAACAAACCTTTACAATCCCTTTAAGAAGTGTGTAGGAGGCCATCCATATCAAACTGGAACAACCACCCTTGAACAGGGTCGAGGGCCTTTTACACCACCTGTCTCCCATATGTTAGGCTGTTTTACCATCTCTACCTGCCATTTTGACAATAATTCACACCTCAGCCATGTATGTTTTGTGTTCTGCACATGTCTACTACATATTGCCATACATGGGTATGTATGGCAAGCATTATGGAGGGACAGAAAGGACAACCATTCTTAAGAAGCATGAAGGAGGCCATCCATATCAAACTTAAACAACCACCCTTGAACAGTGCTGAGGGCCTTTTGCACCACCTGTCTTCCATATGTTAGGCCGTTTTACCATCTCTACCTGCCATTTTGACAATAATTCCCACCTCAGACATGTAAATTGAAGGATTAACACATATGAAGCGTTCTTGACACCAAGGATGGGATTATGTAACTAGAACAACTTTCACACCTCCCCTCCTTTTCTTGGACAATTGACATTTATACATTCCATAGTGATTTGATGAAGTTGTCTGTGCTCCATTTGTGGATGTAAATGTTGGGGTATCTTCCTGACAGTCATTATAACTAAAGACATGGTTTGGAGAATCTAGGAAATGTCTTATAGAATAAAACAGAGGGGGGGGGGGGAGTTTGGGACTTTAAATGAAGCACAACATGGTGCTTCCATCCCGATAGTCTGTAAAAACTGTAAGGGGGTTTGGGACTTTTAGATGAAGCAATTGTATAGTGAAGACAAACTGTAAATGAATAATATTTAAATATTTAATTGAAGACATTCATCTAGAATCATAAAGAATATAATTTATTTCATATACGTATATACTGCACATAAGGCCTGAACATAATGAGTAAGATAATATAGTCAAAACAATATAAGATCAAAGTCAAATAAATAAGTAAATAAAAAAGGAGAAAATGATTTTGAAAAATTATAAGTGCTATGGCACAAAAAGTAACACAGCGACAGACCCAAAACTGGCATATGCACCCACAGGGTATATACAGATCTATTGGCTAATCTAAGAACAATATCATAAAATGTTGATAAAAGCTGGGTAGGGATCAATCCATATGGAATACAACTGTGTCATCAAGTATAGCTCGACGCGTTTCGTGGATTTTTCCACTCGTCAGGAGCACGTGCACCAGAGATTCCTATAAAGGTATATAAGATATATCAATATTTCAAAAATAGAATTATACAAGATATTATATGTCAATAGGTGGCTCACCAAACACACTCAACAACCCGAACCGCACACGCAGCGCATGGTGACCGGTGCAGGGTAGGCCACGGATATAGACCCCAACACGGGAGCTGAGGCGGCATAATATGGAGGTGCAACATCAGACGAACAGAGGAACTGTACAGTGTGGACAGCCAATTTGATATAGCCAGACGTGATGATATATAATCAGTGGAACAGGGATATCTGAGAAACAGAATATTATACTAATTATGTGTGTTAGTGCATAACAAAAGTGTATTATAAATGAATTATTTGTGTAGTGAACTCAATGTGACTACACAGGGAGTAATTACCATGATGTGTAAAATAGAAAAAAAACAAGGAAAAATTAATGATAAAGAAAGATTCAATAATTGAATGATTGGTGAAGAGATATATATCCCTACCCAGCTTTTATCAACATTTTATGATATTGTTCTTAGATTAGCCAATAGATCTGTATATACCCTGTGGGTGCATATGCCAGTTTTGGGTCTGTTGCTGTGGCACTTTTTGTGCCATAGCACTTATAATTTTTCAAAATCATTTTCTCCTTTTTTATTTACTTATTTATTTGACTTTGATCTTATATCGTTTTGACTATATTATCTTACTCATTATGTTCAGGCCTTATGTGCAGTATATATGTATATGAAATAAATTATATTCTTTATGATTCTAGATGAATGTCTTCAATTAAATATTTAAATATTATTCATTTACAGTTTGTCTTCACTATACAATTGCTTCATCTAAAAGTCCCAAACCCCCTTACAGTCTTATAGAATAAGTTCATTTAAATATAACCAACTAATATTAAATACATAATAGATTTTTTTATTTTAGGGGTGGGTGGCAAACATGGTAACATAAATGGCATTAAAGGGATTAGAAAGTATTAGATTAACAATGTTTAGTAGTGCTGTAGCACCCTCAAAGTAAGGCTGTTAGGCACATCTAATGCTATCTTCTGCTGTAGGCACAGAAGCAGGAATTGTTTAGTACAGTCTGTTTGGGGTTTCAAAGGCTGGGAGTTTGATTACCTCTCCCTGTCTCTAGAAGAAGTTTCTGGAGCTTAGGGTGTGAGGAATCAAATTCCTGGCCTGAATATTTAGTAGGGCTTAGAGGTGTGCCCAGATGGTGACGGGGGTTACTGTTAAATAGGCTGGAACCCTGGAGAGTCTGTTCTCTCTTTCTACCCTGGGGGATGGATCCAGGCGCTCGAGGGAAGGAGGACTGCTTGCCTTTTGGAATGGGAACTGGGCTATTCTGCTGGAGGTTGTGTCTTTGGAATGATCATTGCCAGGATCTGTGAGCAGAACCAAAATCCCTTTGTGTGCAGTGCGCAGTGGTCCTGCAGCTGCTAGATGCTAGACCATTTCAACTCATTTTCTGCTAAAACCTCTCCAGCAATCCCACCAGTCCCCAGCTGGGAATGATACAGTATTGCTGGAGCTTAAAGGTAGTGAAGAGTCCCTCTGCAATTTGTGAAACAAGTGTTTTGGAGTATTGCACACCCTTCTTTTAAAACAAGAGGAGGACACTAATCAGAGAAAATAAAAAGGCTGCACACCCCAAAAAATTGTCAAAAAGCAAATCTCTCCCATATGGGGTTTTCTAGGCAGCAAATAAATAAAAAACTACATGAAATAAAGAATAAACTTCAATTTTATTAAGGAAAAATACCAAAAAATGTATTAGTTAATATTTAAAAATGACTGTTAAAAATAAGAGCTGTGGTAAAAAAGATATAGGCATTACAGCAACAACGCCAGTGGAACCATTTACAATATATAATAGTAAACAATGGTCAAGTGCTAAAATGGTGATAAAACTGACGCGTTTCTGGTCTTCTTCAGAGGATTTGTATGCTGTGAAAGCGATAGCATATATTGAGATTCATACTTGAGGACCACAGAAGCAAATACAATAAAATCACAATAGACATGTCTTTATAATTACCACTTGCACCGTGTTGCACAGTGTCTCCTGGACCTAAATCATCATTTACCATTTTTTTTTCTCTCCTCCACCTTCTCCCATTCCCCCCCTTTTTTTCCCTAACACTGGTCCCTTCCCTTTCTGCAGCTCCCGCAAGTCACCCAACATAAGAAAGCCCATGTACAAGCCCGTATGAAGTTTGCTAATGACCATCTGAATAATTCAGAGGAGAACTGGGTGAAAGTGTTGTGGTCAGATGAGACCAAAATCAAGCTCAACTCAGTGCTCACCAGGTTCGGAGGAGGAGGAATGCTGCCTATGACCCCAAGAACACCATCCCCACCATTAAACATGGAGGTGGAAACATGATGCTTTGGGGGTGTATTTCTGCTAAGGGGACAGGACAACTTCACTGCATCAAAGAGACAATGGATGGGGCCACGTACTGTCATTCTTGGGTGAGAGCCTCTTTCCTTCAGCCAGCGCATTGAAAAATGGGTTATGGAGGTTATGGATGGGTATTCCAGCATGACAATGACCCAAAACATATGGCCAAGGCAACAAAGGACTAACTCAAGAAGAAGCACATTAAGGTCCTGGAGTGGCCTAGCCAGTCTCCAGTCCTTAATCCCATAGAAAATATGTGGAGGGAGCTGAAGGTTTGAATTACCAAACGTCAGCCTGGAAACCTTAAAGCGGGAGAACGCCGGGACTCCGCGTTTTTTTTTTTTTTTTTAAAGCCAGCAGCTACAAATACTGCAGCTGCTGACTTTTAAAATAGTGACACTTACCTGTCCAGCGCGCCCGCGATGTCGGCACCCGAAGCCAATCTTTAGATCGTCACTCGGGTGCTGCCGCCGCCATCTTGGGTATGGGAATCAGGAAATGGAGCCTTTCGGCTTCATTTCCTGGTTCCCTACAGCGCATGCGCGAGCCGCGCTGCGCAATAAGGACGGTCCCCGCTGCCTCTGGGATCTGTGTGTTTCCCAGCAGGCAGCGGGGCACTTGCGGAAGGGGGCGGGCACTTGTGGAAAGGGGTGTAATCTACGCCCCTTTCGCAGAGAGCTTGTTAGGGTCCAGGTGTGGAAGCCCGACTTGTAGGAGGAGACCTCTCTTACAACGCTGGTTCAGGAGCCGCTGGAATGGAGACAGCGGTCTCGAGAGCACAGTGGGTAGGAGTGCCTGCTGGATAGGACCGCTGGAGCTGGTAGTAGAGCGGAGGATCCTCTGGAAAGGCTGAGCGACTGGAGGTTGCTGGAAGGCTGAGAAATGCGGACAGTAGCTTCAGAAGCCGAGCACTGAACAGGCAGAAGGCTGGAGCAGAGTCAGACGTTCCGGGTCAAGGTAAGTAGGCAGGTGGCAACAGGAGGCAAGAGGTGTCGGTAAAACTGGCAGAGGTCGGCAACGGAATCGTAGGCAGGGGAGGTAGCGAGGTCAGGCAGGCCGGGTCGGGTTCGGAGAAGGCAGAGAAGTCAAACAAGCCAGGTCGGTAACGGTAGCAGGTAATCAGGTTCAGAATCAGGTATTCAGGCACACAGGAGCTGAGACGAAACAGCGCCGCACCGGCGCGCTTGAGGAACCTTTAAACGTTCAGTGGCGGGAAGTAGCGCACGAACGCCACTCACGACCACGCGAACGAGCGCGCACACGAACGGCACTCACGACCATGCATACTGACGTGTAAACGAACGCGCACGCGAACGCGTACACGAACGCGCAGGAAACACGCGCCGACGCCTGTGTGAACGCAGCTGTGCCTTTCTATTGCTGGTAAGTTCCTGACATTGCCCCCTCCCAAGGGGCAGCCTCCGGATGCCCAACAGGTCCCTCTTTTCTGGATGGGCAGACAGGTATGCACGAATTAACCGCCTGGCATGGATATTGCTGTCAGGCTCCCAGGAATTGTTCTCCGGCCCAAACCCCTTCCATTTGATCAAAAACTGAATACGTCCCTGTCTTCTTCTGCAATCGAGGATGGC
This sequence comes from Lithobates pipiens, assembly GCF_037356315.1. Classification (NCBI taxonomy): domain Eukaryota; kingdom Metazoa; phylum Chordata; class Amphibia; order Anura; family Ranidae; genus Lithobates; species Lithobates pipiens. Next base: position 50,032,480 of record NW_027507791.1, read on the forward strand.
CTCCACCTCGTATTCCTCATTTCCATCCACTAGGATGGGCTCTGGAGGTCTAGTTCCTCTATCAGGAAAAGGATCAGGGACGGCAGGTTTCAGCAGTGACACGTGAAACACAGGGTGAATCCTAAGCGACTCGGGCAGGGTTAACTCATAGGAAACTTCATTAATTTTCCTCTTCACCGGGAATGGTCCCATAAATTTAGGTGCAAGTTTCCTGGAAGGACAAGCCATTTTAATGTTATTGGTAGAAAGCCATACCTGGTCGCCAGGTTGTAGGGTCAGTTCCCCTCTTCTTCTCCGGTCAAAGGCTCTCTTACCGTCTGCCTGGGCCTTAGCCACTTCCTCCTGCAACACCCGGTTATTGTGGCTGAGGAAGTCCACTGTCTCCTGGACCGCTGGAACTGAGGTTTCTGAAAGAAAGTCAGGCAAAAAGGTTAAATGAAAGCCATAATTGGCGAAAAAAGGGGACTGACCGGTGGCCGAATGACAAGCATTGTTATAGGCAAATTCTGCCAAAGGCAGCAGGGGCACCCAATCATTCTGTACGAATGATGTGAAGCACATAATGTACTGCTCAAGAGTCTGGTTGGTCCTTTCTGTCTGCCCATTAGTTTGGGGATGATAGGCCGAGGACAGGGCCAGCTCAATTTTCAGGATTTCACACAGGGCCCTCCAGAAACGTGAGGTGAACTGCACTCCTCTGTCGGAGACTATATTTGCTGGAATTCCGTGTAACCTCACAATCTCCTTAATGAATACGTGGGCAGTCTCCATGGCAGATGGGGTCCCTTTTAGGGGTAAGAAATGGGCCATTTTGGATAGCCGGTCTACCACCACAAAGATAGTCGAGCACCCCTCAGAACATGGGAGCTCAACAATGAAGTCCATGCTAATCATTTTCCAGGGTCTGTCGGGCACGGGTAAGGGTTTTAGCAGTCCCCAAGCCTGATTCCTTGGCGTCTTGTTCTGAATACAAACGGGACAGGAGCTGACGTACTTTTCGCAAAAGTCCTTCAGATTGGGCCACCAGAACGTGCGTCGTACGAGCTCAAGGGTCTTACGGACCCCAAAGTGGCCTGCCAGCGGGTGGTCATGAAGAAGGGACAACACTTTGACTCGAACATCTTTGGGGACGAAAACTTGACTTCCCCTCCAGAACAGGCCGTCTCTGGACACTAAGGTGATTCCGGGGGGTTTTGAGGAGTCAGAGGATGCTTTCTTGATCAGAGAAAGTAGGTCTGACTGTAAAAGTAAAAAAATTCCGGCAGGCAGGATTGTATCAGGGACAGATGAGTCCTTGGGGTTGTCATACATTCGTGACAGCGCATCTGGTTTCACGTTCTTCGATCCGGGCTGGTACGTGATATGAAAGGAGAAACGTGAGAAGAACAGGGCCCAGCGGGCTTGTCAGGGTCTTAGTCGCTTGGCAGACCTTAGGTACTCTAAGTTCTTGTGATCTGTATATATTAGTACCGGGTGAGCAGCGCCCTCCAATAGATATCTCCATTCCTCCAAGGCAGCTTTAATAGCAAGCAATTCTCGGTCGCCCACGTCGTAATTTCTCTCTGCGGAAGAAAGTTTCCTGGAGAAGAACCCCACAGGGTGCATTAGGTCCTTGTTGCCTCGACGTTGGGAAATGACCGCTCCTACGGCCACTTCAGAAGCGTCTACTTCGAGGATGAAGGGTAGAGACGGGTCCAGGTGACTGAGAATTGGGGCAGACGTGAAAAGTCTTTTAAGTTCTTCAAAGGCACTCTGGGCCTCCTGAGTCCAGCAGAAGCGAGAGTTTTGTTTGGTCAGTTGCGTGATGGGCGCAATTATAGCTGAAAAGCCTCTTATGAATTTTCTATAGAAATTCGCGAAGCCGATGAAGCGTTGTACGCCCTTCTTATCCGGAGGCGCTGGCCAGTCTAGCACAGCAGACACTTTCTGGGGATCCATCTTGATGCCCGTTGGGGAGATCACTAGTCCCAGGAATCGGATGCTCTGTAACTCGAATTCGCATTTCTCAGCCTTTGCGTAGAGTCGATGTTGGCGAAGACGGTTTAGGACCTTGCGGACATGTTCCCGATGCTGATCGAGGGAGCTGGAAAATATTAAGATGTCGTCCAGGTAGACGATCACAAATACATCAAGGAAATCCCTGAATACGTCATTGATTAGGTGTTGGAACGTGGCCGGGGCGTTGCAGAGCCCGAAGGGCATTACTAGGTATTCATAATGCCCAAATCGGGTCCGGAAGGCTGTCTTCCATTCGTGCCCGGCCTGAATGCAAACTAGGTTATACGCTCCTCTTAGGTCAAGCTTGGTGAATATGATAGCGGACCTCAGTCTCTGAAAGAGTTCGGGTATCAAAGGTAAGGGGTAGCGGTTCTTAACCGTAATCTTGTTTAACTCTCTATAGTCCACACATGGTCGGAGGGTCTGATCTTTCTTAGTGACGAAAAAGATTCCAGCTCCTGCTGGGGAAGTTGAAGGACGAATGAACCCCTTCTCTAGGTTCTCGTCCAAGTAGGTCTTAAGTGCCCCCTGCTCCTTTTCTGATAGAGGGAAAATGCGTCCGAAAGGGATCTCGGCCCCAGGGAGTAGTTCAATCGGACAATCATAGGGGCGGTGAGGAGGTAGAGTGTCTGCTCCCTTCTTACTGAAAACATCAATAAAGTCGTGGTAATGCTTGGGTACAGTCTGAAGAAGATCTTGATCAGAGTCTACACATAAAAGGGTGGCTGAAGGTTTGGTGGAGTCTGTTAGGCAGTGCTTCAAACAATAGGAAGAAGGAAACGTGACTTCTCTAGTAACCCAATTGATGTAGGGGTTATGGGCTTGGAGCCAAGGTATGCCCAGAATGATCGGGAACATTGGAGAGGAGATCACATCAAGGGTCAGGAATTCCTTGTGCAGAGAGGAGATGGTGACAGGCAGGGGGAGAGTCTCTTGGATTACCTTCCCGGAACTGATGCTGGACCCATCGGCCAGGAAAACTGAAAGTTCATGAGCCTTGCCTCGTAACGGGATGCCCTGTTGGCCAGCAAAGGTGGAATCAATAAAGCAGCTGCACGCCCCGGAGTCAATGATAGCGTTGACTGTCACTGTCCTTCCTTGGAGCTGTAGTAAAAGAGGAACAGCAAGGTGGGTTGAATTGGCAGACAATGCAGAGAGACTGGCAGAAGCAGGAGAGAGACACTTACTTGTCTTGACAGGGCAGTTAAAGACATAGTGGCCCGAACCACCACAGTAGAGGCAGAGATTCTGCTGCCGACGACGTGCGCGTTCCTCCGGGAGTAAAGCAGGGCGCATTAGTCCCAATTGCATGGGCTCAGAGGTGTCAGGAGTCGTACAGGGCGGAATGGAGCTGGTCGGAGGTACATAACGGGAAGCAGGCATTGGGGCTTTTGCTGTCATCCAAACTGGGCGGCCTTGCTGAGCGGAGCGCTCTGATCTTCGCTCCCGGAGACGACGGTCAATCTGGATTGCCAAGGAGATCAGGGCCTCCAGAGTTTCTGGTATGCCAACTCGAGCAAGTTCATCCTTAAGCCCCTCGGATAACCCCATGCGAAATTGATGTCTCAAAGCCGCATCATTCCATTCCGTGTCTGCGCTCCAGCGTCGAAAGTCCATAACGTAATCCTCGGCCGGTCTGCGGCCCTGCTGGAGCGCAAACACGGCAGACTCAGCCGTGGCAGTCCTTTGGGGGTCCTCGTAAAGCTGGGCCATGGCCTCAAAAAAGGATTGCAGAGAGAAGGTCGAGACTGAATCTCCTTCAAGTAAGCGGTGGGCCCAGGTCTGGGGTTCTCCTTGCAGGAGGGAGATTACAAACCCTACTTTAGTAATTTCTAGGGAGAAAGTCCGTGGTTGTAGGGCGAAATACAGTTGACAAGCGTTCCGAAAGGCCCGAAATTTGGTTCGATCCCCAGAGAACCTCTCTGGGATGGGTACCCTTGGTTCAGGTGGAAGCATGACAACAGATGGTGAGGCGGCAGGCTGTACTGGTGGGGAGGAAGGAGCAGGAGCCGCGTGACCAGTATCAGTAAGGTTCTGGACCTGTCCTTCAAGTCTGGCGTAACCATCCTGCAGCGATTTTACAGCTTGGGTAAGGGCCGACAGATGCGTGCAGATCTCCTTCATGGGAGAGGTCTCTCCTGCGGGCTCAGTCATGGCTGTTTCGTACTGTTAGGGTCCAGGTGTGGAAGCCCGACTTGTAGGAGGAGACCTCTCTTACAACGCTGGTTCAGGAGCCGCTGGAATGGAGACAGCGGTCTCGAGAGCACAGTGGGTAGGAGTGCCTGCTGGATAGGACCGCTGGAGCTGGTAGTAGAGCGGAGGATCCTCTGGAAAGGCTGAGCTACTGGAGGTTGCTGGAAGGCTGAGAAATGCGGACAGTAGCTTCAGAAGCCGAGCACTGAACAGGCAGAAGGCTGGAGCAGAGTCAGATGGTCCGGGTCAAGGTAAGTAGGCAGGTGGCAACAGGAGGCAAGAGGTGTCGGTAAAACTGGCAGAGGTCGGCAACGGAATCGTAGGCAGGGGAGGTAGCGAGGTCAGGCAGGCCGGGTCGGGTTCGGAGAAGGCAGAGAAGTCAAACAAGCCGGGTCGGTAACGGTAGCAGGTAATCAGGTTCAGAATCAGGTATTCAGGCACACAGGAGCTGAGACGAAACAGCGCCGCACCGGCGCGCTTGAGGAACCTTTAAACGTTCAGTGGCGGGAAGTAGCGCACGAACGCCACTCACGACCACGCGAACGAGCGCGCGCACGAACGGCACTCACGACCGTGCATACTGACGTGTAAACGAACGCGTACACGAACGCGCAGGAAACACGCGCCGACGCCTGTGTGAACGCAGCTGTGCCTGTCTATTGCTGGTAAGTTCCTGACAGAGCTATCCCGGAAGTGGGTGCAGTTACCTGGATTATCCAGGTAACTGCAACCCCCTCCCCCCTGAAAGGTGCCAATTGTGGCGCCGGAGGGGGGGGGGATTCCGATGAGCGGAAGGTCCATTTTAGGGTGGACCTCCGCTTTAATGACTTGGAGAGGATCTACAAAGAGGAGCGGGACAAAGTCCCTCCTGAGATGTGTGGAAACCTGGTGGCCAACTACAAGAAACGTCTGACCTCTGTGATGGCCAACAAGGGTTTTGCCACCAAGTACAAAGTCATGTTTTGCGAAGGGGTCAAATATTTATTTCACTCATTAAAATGCAAATCAATTTATAACTTTTTTTTTAAAATGCGTTTTTCTGGATATTTTTGTTGTTATTCTGCCTCTCACTGTTAAAATAAACCGACCATTAAAATACTAGACTGATAATTTCTTTGTCAGCGGGCAAACGTACAAAATCAGCAGGGGATCAAATACTTTTTTTCCCCCTCACTGTAGATGCATGCAGGTGAACAGTAAGGGCTTGATTTACTAAGGCCCCTTTCACACTGACGTCCCGTTCAGGCCCGCCTGTCAGTTTTTCAGGCGGACCTGAACGGGTGCTCCATAGAGCTCTATGTAGCGTCGGATGTCAGCGGTGACATGTCCGCTGACATCCGACCCGCTCCGATCCGAAAAAGTGTAACGGAGGAAAAAGCTATTTTTCCATCCGTCTGCGGATCGGATCGGGTGACGACGGGCACTGCGGTCCGTCGTCATCCGATCTCCCATAGGGGAGAGCGGCGCTGTGACAGGTCCGTCCCTGCGCAGTGTGCAGAGACGGAGCTGTCATCTCCCTGCTCAGCGGGGATCGGCGGAGTGATCCCCGCTGAGCAAACGGATATCCACGGGGCGGATCAGAACTGATCCGCCCCGTGTGAAAGGACCCTAAGAGTAAAAATCTGGTGCAGCTGAGCAAATCAGCTTTTAACTTCAGCTTGTTCAATTAAGCTTTGACAAAAAAAAAAAAAAACTGGAAGCTGATTGGTTTCTATGCAGAGCTGCACCAGATTTTACACATTGGTGATATATATATATATATATATATATATATATATATATATATATATATATATATTTTTTTTTAATAAATGCAATTGTTTATAATACATAGCACTTTAGCAAGCTTAACATCATTCAATTAAGATTTACATCTACTTTAAATGTAAAAAAAAAAAAGTTACTTTTATTTTACTTTAATTTAAATTAAATTAAATTATATTTTTTTCCTTTGACTAACTTGGTGTGGACAGAACTATGAATTTATTATTATAATATTATTATTATTATATTATTATAATTATATTATTATTAATAATAATAATAATATTATTATAATAATTAGGTATGTATGTAATGCTACAACAAAAGAAAATGGTATAGATTGAAGTGAGCTGTATTTACAGACCAATATTATGGATAATTCTGAACACATGTTGACAGAAAATGTGCAAGAAGGTTGTTTTTTTTTTTTTTTTTTTTTTTTTTTTTTACCAGTTTAATTATAAAAAGACGTGTCTGTAGTATGAAGGAAGGAAGGAGGAAGAGGTGTCAAGTCCTCTTTCAAATTGGCGAAGTATGAATGCTTTAAAATCTGCAGACCTAAAAAAAAAAATTTATAATGTAAGGATTATGATTTAATTACTTAATTAATCACATGAACTTATAATAAATAAACTTTTACTTTTCAACAATCACTTGCATGTTCCTGTTTCTTTTTCAATGGTTTTGGATGTTCTGTTTTTATTATAACGGCATGTAAACCAAGAGGCAGTTAACTTAACTAATGACTGGGTACTACTTATATGGAGGTATATATATATATATATATATACACACATATATACAGGGCTCAAAATTTCAAGACCTGAGCTACTAGCCAGGCCTCAAGGGTTACTCGCCACCAGTTGCCCAGCCCCTAATCCCACCCCTAAACACGCCCTCATAAATTATCTCATGAAATGACACTTAAAAGAGAGTCCACAGAGTTGGCAGCTGCAGCCTGTGGGCGGATGGGACGGCATGACATGCGCTGGGGCCGCACATTCGCTGTCTTTAGTGAAAACCTAGTGGCCACTTTAAGAGGGAGTAGTAGGCGGGGCTTGGGGGCGGAGTTGAGGATTAACGACGGGAAGCCGAGCAGAAGCACACAGCCGGTGAACGGAGGAGGAAGAGATCCCCGCCCACCCTCCCTTGCTATAGTGGGTCTTTTCAGGTCAAGGTTATTGGGGTTGGCAGTTTTTGGGGTCGTTAGAAGAGGTGAAGTGAGGTTCAGGTAGGAAATATGTTGTACCCATCCATTGGATGGGGGTGGTTTGATGGTACTTCCAGGTTACGAGGGGTTAACCTGGAAGGGTTAAAAGGGGTCACTGCGCTGGTTTGGGTATAGCCTCCCAGACACGGGATTCCGTCTGGAGGTCAAGAGGTAAAAGTTACGGATGTAGTGCGCAGTGACCAGTATGTTTTGGTACACTATTTACCTATGACCCATTACAAATGTTGGAATGTTTTGCAGTTATTAAAGTTATTTATGGAAAGTTTATTAAAATTATATTTTGTTAATTAAGGCCGGGCGGCCATTTACTCCAAATCTAGTCTAGTCGTTTGTTAATACTGGCTGGGTTTGGTTATTGGTAAGGTTACATCACGCTGGGCCTGAGTCCCTAAAAATGTCATGTTTTATGCAGAATTACGGTATAAAAATTGATATTAACAACTTTATCTGTGTCCCCATTTCAGCTATGTGTCCCCAGTGCAGCTATGTGTTCCCAGTGCAGCCTGTGTCACCAATGCCCACCAGTGCAGCCTGTGTCCGCCAGTGCAGCCTGTGTTCACCAGTCAGGCCTGTGTCCCCTTTGCAGCCTGTGTCCCCAGTGCAGCCTGTGTCCCCAATGCAGCTATGTGTCCCCAGTGTAGCCTGTGTTCTCTAGTGCAGCCTATGTCACCAATGCAACCTATGCCCACCAGTGCAGCCTGTGTCAGCCAGTGCAGCCTGTGTCAGCCAGTGCAGCCTGTGTCCGCCAGTGTAGCCTGTGTCCCCAATGCAGCCCATAGTTGCCAACGGTCCCGAATTTCCCAGGACATTCCCCGGGATTAGGACATTTGTCCCGAATTAAAATGTCCCGGGAAATTCTGTTTGCCCCGGGAAATTCAAATTCCCCGTTTTTTGCCGCCGGCCGCTAGAGGTCCACAGCCGGCGGAGACAATGTCTCCTCCGGCCGCCATTTTAAAGAAGACCAGAAGCTGGTCTTCAATAGAGATGCTGTGGCACCGCCCACCCCCGCTGCCAGTGTGTGTGTGAAGTGCAGTCTGGACGGCGCCGCAGTTCAAAGTCTCCATGCGGCAACGACGGGATGTTGGGGGCCATTGAGTCTGTGTATGTTGGGGGCCAGTCCGGATGTCAGGGGCCAGTCTGTGGATGTCGGGGGCCAGCCCGGATGTCGGGGGCCAGTCTGTGGATGTCGGGGGTCAGTCTGTGGATGTCGGGGGCCAGTCCGGATGTCGGGGGCCAGTCTGTGGATGTCGGCGGCCAGTCTGTGGATGTCGGGGGCCAGTCTGTGGATGTCGGGGGCCAGTCTGTGGATGTCGGGGGCAAGTCTGTGTATGTCGGGGGCCAGTCTGGATGTCGGGGGCCAGTCTGTCTGGATGTCGGGGGCCAGTCTGTCTGGATGTCGGGGACCAGTGAGTCTGGATGTCGGGGGCACCATTGAGTCTGGATGTCAGGGGCGCCAGTCAGAGTCTGGATGTCAGAGGGCGCAGTCAGAGTCTGGATGTCAGAGGGCGCAGTCAGAATCTGGATGTCAGAGGGTGCAGTCAGAGTCTGGATGTCAGAGGGTGCAGTCAGAGTCTGGATGTCAGAGGGCGCAGTCAGAGTCTGGATGTCAGAGGGCGCAGTCAGAGTCTGGATGTCAGAGGGGCACCAGATGTTAGGAGGACTTATGGGGACACCAGATGTAAGGAGGGGCTCCGCTGATGGACACAGATGTGAGGAAGGTACCTCTGATGGGGCACCTGATATAAGGAGGGACTCTGCTGGGGGCACCTGTTGGCATCTGGTGGCAGGCAACGTGGCTAGTGACGCGCTTAGGGCCCCCAGTGATTCTGCATTATGGTGAGTTGAATGATTTCATTTCATATTACAATGTAATAATAGAAATAATGCGCTTCAATCATCCTGACACCATAACAATCATGGCGCCGGGATGATTGAAGCGCCAACATCAGGTATTTGGAGTATCTTTATCTGCTGATTGTCAAACTCTGGAAAACACATATTGCTATTGTGGTGTAGGATCGGGGGGCTGCTGTCCCTCCATCCCTCCACCCTCCCCCCCTTGCCCTCTCCATCCCGCATTCATCTCAGACACTAACCACACCCCTTTGAGCCACGCCCCATGCAAGCCACACCCACTATTTTACATAAACCACACCCCTACCTTTGCATTTTTTACCTTTTCCTATGCCACACCTATAACCGCATGCCCTGCCCCCTATTTATAACACAACTATGCCTACTGCCAAAAAAGTGATCCGAATTTTTTTTTTACAACGTTGGTACCTATGGCAGCCATGTATCCCCATTGCAGCCTGTGTCCCAAATGCAGCCATATGTCCCCAATGCAGCTCTGTGTCACCAATGCAGCCCTGTGTCCCCAATGCAGCTATGTGTCCCCAGTGCAGCCTGTGTCCTCAATGCAGCTCTGTGTTCCCAATGCCGCCATGTGTCCCCAATGCAGCTCTATGTCCCCAAAACAGTCCTGTGTCCCCAATGCAGGTCTATGTCCCCAATGCAGCCCTGTGTCCCCAATGCAGCTCTATGTCCCCAATACAGCCCCGGGTCCCCAATGCAGGTCTATGTCCCAGTACAGTCCTGTGTCCCCAATGCAGCTCTATGTCCCAGTATAGTCCTGTGTCCCCAATGCAGCTCTATGTCCCCAATGCAGCCCCGTGTCCCCAATGCAGCCCCGTGTCTCCAATGCAGCACCGTGTCCCCAATGCAGCCTACCTGTGTAGAGGAAGGGAGAGGAGAGCCGCTGCCGCCTGGTTGATCAGAGTGTGGGGAACACAACAGCTTTCATTTCAATAGCTGTGTGTTCCCCGCCATGCGCCGTCATATACAGCCCCTCCCCCTTGTCCGAGCACTATGATAGACATAATACCCATCCAATCCTGGGACGGATGATCTGTCTATCAAAGTGCCCGGACAAAGAGGAGGGCCTGTATATGACGGGGCGCTGCGGGGAACACACAGCTATTGAAATTAAAGCTGTTATGTTCCCTGCGCTCTGATCAACCAGGCGGTGGCGGCTCTCCTCTCCCTTCCTCTACGATCGCTCAGACAAATCCAGGCTGCCGGCGGTGCTCGCCCCCAGGCAACCCACACTCGCCAGCCCTCAAAATCTACTCGCAAAATGCGAGCAGGTGAGTGGAATTTTTTGAGGGCTGTATATATACACTATAATACCAAAAGTATTGGGACACCTGCCTTTACACCTACATGAACTTTAATGGCATGCCAATCTTAGTTCATAGGGTTCAATATTGAATTGGCAACCCTTTGCAGCTATAACGGCTTCAACTCTTCTGAGAAGGCTGTCCACAAGGTTTAGGAGTGTGTCTATGGGAATGTTTGACCACTGTTCCAGAACTGCATTTGTGCATCAGGCACTGATGGTGGACGAGAAGGCCTGGCTCGCAGTCTCTTTCTAATTCATTCCAAAGGTGGTCTATTGGGTTGAGGTCAGGACTCTGTGCAGGCCAGTCAAGTTCCTCCACTCCAAACTCGCTCATCCATGTCTTTATGGACCTTGCTTTGTGCACTGGTGCGCAGTCATGTTGGAACAGGAAAGGACCATCCCCAAACTGTTCCCACAAAGTTGGGAGCTTGAAGTTGTCCAACATGTCTTGGTATGCTGATGCCTTAAGAGTTCCCTTCACTGGAACTAAGGGGCCAAGCCCAACCCCTGAAAAACAACCCCACACCATAATCCCCCCTTCACCAAATGATTTGGACCAGTTTGCCAAGGAAAAAGAGAATCTGGTAGGCCAGATCAGTGTTTTTCAACTCCAGTCTTCAAGGCACCCCCCAACAAGTCATGTTTTCAGGATTCCCGTCAGTTGAAACAGCTGTGGTAAGTACTAAGGCAGTGAAACTGATCAAATCGCCTGTGCAAAATAATGGATAGCCAGAAAACATGACCTGTTGGGGCACCTTGAGGACTGGAGTTGAAAAACACTGGGCTAGATTAACTAGATTCCAGAGCACCAAAATACTTGGGCAGTAATTTAATTTGTCTACTTGAAGCAATATCAGGAAGGCATAAGAACAAATCAAAATAGATGGGTCAATAGGATCTCTGATGTGTGTGTTCAAACAGTATCCAAGTGGATACACATAGCCTTATCTTCTGTATAATGTGTCAATGGAAGTGGATGCTCTGGAGGCCGGCTTGTAGCATATCCTTCTGGGGTGAGGCTTTGTGCCCCTTGTGGGGAGACTGAGTTGGGCCAACTGCTCCTCATTCCTTTGGACTTCTGGTATTTCATGGTTTTTAAATGATGCGGCTATTTAGGATATGAATATATACCCATATGATATTATTGTGTAATTATAACCACCCACCCCTGAATAAGAGGAATTACGCAATCTCTAGAAAAGCGTTGGGTACTACTCTAGTCTTGGTTGTACCATTGACAGAGCACTGTGGTTATCCATTTTTGTAATCATCATGTATTCACTGTAACCACATCAATGTATTTACACTTTCACTTACGTGGGGAAGAGATGGCACCAGAATGCAGTAAGGGAAGAAGGCAAGCTGGCGGAGGCATTGTGAAGCTTTGGGCAGTGTTCTACTGGGAAACCTTGGGTTTGGCTCATGTGGATGTTACTTTGACACGTACCACCTACCTAAACATTGTTGGTGACCAAGTACTAGACATGTGCAATCGTTTTCATCCGAATGCATTTTCGTCCAAATTTCGGGTATTTTCGTTATCGGTTTAACAAACAATAACGAACGTGCAGAATCCAAAAACCGAAACATCCGACATAAACAAATGCTTTATCTTCGTTTTCGTTGTGACAACAGTTGGATATAGATAGGGAATTTGACATGACGCTGACAATAGCAATCTGTGTCCGTGGAACCTGTGGTAGAATGTGCCTAACCTTAGCTCTATTAGTCCAAGATTATTCTACATAGAGAGAAAAGATTCGACAGGAAGATTCGACGAAGCAGTCGCCGAGGAGTGGACATTTATGGTCAAATGCTCCGCCCGTAGGCTATAGAAGAATTCCAATGTTGGTTGACTAGTAATAATAATTAATAAATAACCTTAACTCTATTAGTCCAAGATTATTCTACATAGAGAGAAAAGATTCCACATAGAGAGAAAAGATTCCACATAGAGAGAAAAGATTCAACATTATAGAGACAATAGCAAAAAAGGTTGAATATGCCTAACCTAACTCTATTAGTCCAAGATTATTCTACATAGAGAGAAAAGATTTGACAAAGAGAAAAGATTCGATATTATAGAGACAATAGAAAAAAAGGTTGAATGTGCCTAACCTAACTCTATTAGTCCAAGATTATTCGACATAGAGAGAAAAGATTTGACAGGAAGATTCGACGAAGCAGTCGCCGAGGAGTGGACATTTATGGTCAAATGCTCCGCCCGTAGGCTATAGAAGAATTCCAATGTTGGTTGACTAGTAATAATAATTAATAAATAACCTTAACTCTATTAGTCCAAGATTATTCTACATAGAGAGAAAAGATTCCACATAGAGAGAAAAGATTCCACATAGAGAGAAAAGATTCAACATTATAGAGACAATAGCAAAAAAGGTTGAATATGCCTAACCTAACTCTATTAGTCCAAGATTATTCTACATAGAGAGAAAAGATTTGACATAGAGAGAAAAGATTTGACAAAGAGAAAAGATTCGATATTATAGAGACAATAGAAAAAAAAGGTTGAATGTGCCTAACCTAACTCTATTAGTCCAAGATTATTCGACATAGAGAGAAAAGATTCGACATAGAGAGAAAAGATTCAACATTATAGAGACAATAGCAAAAAAGGTTGAATATGCCTAACCTAACTCTATTAGTCCAAGATTATTCTACATAGAAAGACAAGATTTGACATAGAGAGAAAAGATTTGACAGAGAGAAAAGATTCGACATTATAGAGACAATAGCAAAAAAGGTTGAATATGCCTAACCTAACTCTATTAGTCCAAGATTATTCAACATAGAGAGAAAAGATTTGACATAGAGAGAAAAGATTCAACATTATAGAGACAATAGAAAAAAAGGTTGAATATGCCTAACCTAACTCTATTAGTCCAAGATTATTCGACATAGAGAGAAAAGATTCGACATAGAGAGAAAAGATTCGACATAGAGAGAAAAGATTCGACATAGAGAGAAAAGATTCGACATTAAAGAGACAATAGCAAAAAAAGTTGGAATATGCCTAACCTAACTCTATTAGTCCAAGATTATTCTACATAGAGAGAAAAGATTCAACATAGAAAAGATTTGACAGAGAGAAAAGATTCGACATTATAGAGACAATAGCAAAAAAGGTTGAATATGCCTAACCTAACTCTATTAGTCCAAGATTATTCGACATAGAGAGAAAAGATTCGACATAGAGAGAAAAGATTCGACTTAGAGTGAAAAGATTCCACATTATAGAGACAATAGCAAAAAAGGTTGAATATGCCTAACCTAACTCTATTAGTCCAAGATTATTCGACATAGAGAGAAAAGATTCGACATAGAGAGAAAAGATTTGACAGAGAGAAAAGATTCGACATTATAGAGACAATAGCAAAAAAGGTTGAATATGCCTAACCTAACTCTATTAGTCCAAGATTATTCGACATAGAGAGAAAAGATTTGACATAGAGAGAAAAGATTCGACATAGAGAGAAAAGATTCGACATTATAGAGACAATAGCAAAAAAGGTTGAATATGCCTAACCTAACTCTATTAGTCCAAGATTATTCGACATAGAGAGAAAAGATTCGACATAGAGAGAAAAGATTCGACATAGAGAGAAAAGATTTGACAGAGAGAAAAGATTTGACATTATAGAGACAATAGGAAAAAAGGTTGAATATGCCTAACCTAACTCTATTAGTCCAAGATTATTCTACATAGAGAGAAAATATTCGACATAGAGAGAAAAGATTCGACATAGAGAGAAAAGATTCAACATAGAGAGAAAAGATTCAACATTATAGAGACAATAGCAAAAAGGGTTGAATATGCCTAACCTAACTCTATTAGTCCAAGATTATTCTACATAGAGAGAAAAGATTCAACATAGAAAAGATTTGACAGAGAGAAAAGATTCGACATTATAGAGACAATAGCAAAAAAGGTTGAATATGCCTAATCTAACTCTATTAGTCCAAGATTATTTGACATAGAGAGAAAAGATTTGACATAGAGAGAAAAGATTTGACAGAGAGAAAAGATTCGACATTATAGAGACAATAGCAAAAAAGGTTGAATATGCCTAACCTAACTCTATTAGTCCAAGATTATTCGACATAGAGAGAAAAGATTCGACATAGAGAGAAAAGATTCGACATAGAGAGAAAAGATTCCACATACAGAGAAAAGATTCCACATACAGAGAAAAGATTCCACATACAGAGAAAAGATTCAACATTATAGAGACAATAGCAAAAAAGGTTGAATATGCCTAACCTAACTCTATTAGTCCAAGATTATTCGACATAGAGAGAAAAGATTCGACATAGAGAGAAAAGATTTGACAGAGAGAAAAGATTCGACATTATAGAGACAATAGGAAAAAAGGTTGAATATGCCTAACCTAACTCTATTAGTCCAAGATTATTCTACATAGAGAGAAAAAATTCAACATAGAGAGAAAAGATTCAACATAGAGAGAAAAGATTCAACATTATAGAGACAATAGCAAAAAAGGTTGAATATGCCTAACCTAACTCTATTAGTCCAAGATTATTTGACATAGAGAGAAAAGATTCGACATAGAGAGAAAAGATTTGACAGAGAGAAAAGATTCGACATTATAGAGACAATAGCAAAAAAGGTTGAATATGCCTAACCTAACTCTATTAGTCCAAGATTATTCGACATAGAGAGAAAAGATTCGACATAGAGAGAAAAGATTCCACATACAGAGAAAAGATTCCACATACAGAGAAAATATTCCACATAGAGAGAAAAGATTCAACATTATAGAGACAATAGCAAAAAAGGTTGGAATATGCCTAACCTAACTCTATTAGTCCAAGATTATTCTACATAGAGAGAAAAGATTCGACATAGAGAGAAAAGATTCGACATAGAGAGAAAAGATTTGACATAGAGAGAAGAGATTCAACATAGAGAGAAGAGATTCAACATTATAGAGACAATAGGAAAAAAGGTTGAATATGCCTAACCTAACTCTATTAGTCCGAGATTATTCTACATAGAGAGAAAAGATTCAACATAGAAAAGATTTGACAGAGAGAAAAGATTTAACATTATAGAGACAATAGCAAAAAAGGTTGAATATGCCTAACCTAACTCTATTAGTCCAAGATTATTCGACATAGAGAGAAAAGATTCGACATAGAGAGAAAAGATTCGACATAGAGAGAAAAGATTCCACATACAGAGAAAAGATTCCACATAGAGAGAAAAGATTCCACATACAGAGAAAAGATTCAACATTATAGAGACAATAGCAAAAAAGGTTGAATATGCCTAACCTAACTCTATTAGTCCAAGATTATTCGACATAGAGAGAAAAGATTCGACATAGAGAGAAAAGATTTGACAGAGAAAAAAGATTCGACATTATAGAGACAATAGGAAAAAAGGTTGAATATGCCTAACCTAACTCTATTAGTCCAAGATTATTCGACATAGAGAGAAAAGATTCAACATAGAGAGAAAAGATTCAACATTATAGAGACAATAGCAAAAAAGGTTGAATATGCCTAACCTAACTCTATTAGTCCAAGATTATTCGACATAGAGAGAAAAGATTCGACATAGAGAGAAAAGATTCCACATACAGAGAAAAGATTCCACATAGAGAGAAAATATTCCACATAGAGAGAAAAGATTCAACATTATAGAGACAATAGCAAAAAAGGTTGGAATATGCCTAACCTAACTCTATTAGTCCAAGATTATTCTACATAGAGAGAAAAGATTTGACATAGAGAGAAAAGATTCGACATAGAGAGAAGAGATTCAACATAGAGAGAAGAGATTCAACATTATAGAGACAATAGGAAAAAAGGTTGAATATGCCTAACCTAACTCTATTAGTCCGAGATTATTCTACATAGAGAGAAAAGATTCAACATAGAAAAGATTTGACAGAGAGAAAAGATTTAACATTATAGAGACAATAGCAAAAAAGGTTGAATATGCCTAACCTAACTCTATTAGTCCAAGATTATTCTACATAGAGAGAAAAGATTCAACATAGAAAAGATTTGACAGAGAGAAAAGATTTAACATTATAGAGACAATAGCAAAAAAGGTTGAATATGCCTAACCTAACTCTATTAGTCCAAGATTATTCGACATAGAGAGAAAAGATTCGACATAGAGAGAAAAGATTTGACATAGAGAGAAAAGATTCGACATAGAGAGAAAAGATTCCACATACAGAGAAAAGATTCCACATAGAGAGAAAAGATTCCACATAGAGAGAAAAGATTCAACATTATAGAGACAATAGCAAAAAAGGTTGAATATGCCTAACCTAACTCTATTAGTCCAAGATTATTCGACATAGAGAGAAAAGATTTGACAGAGAGAAAAGATTCGACATTATAGAGACAATAGGAAAAAAGGTTGAATATGCCTAACCTAACTCTATTAGTCCAAGATTATTCGACATAGAGAGAAAAGATTCAACATAGAGAGAAAAGATTCAACATTATAGAGACAATAGCAAAAAAGGTTGAATATGCCTAACCTAACTCTATTAGTCCAAGATTATTCGACATAGAGAGAAAAGATTCGACATAGAGAGAAAAGATTCCACATACAGAGAAAAGATTCCACATAGAGAGAAAATATTCCACATAGAGAGAAAAGATTCAACATTATAGAGACAATAGCAAAAAAGGTTGGAATATGCCTAACCTAACTCTATTAGTCCAAGATTATTCTACATAGAGAGAAAAGATTCGACATAGAGAGAAAAGATTCGACATAGAGAGAAGAGATTCAACATAGAGAGAAGAGATTCAACATTATAGAGACAATAGGAAAAAAGGTTGAATATGCCTAACCTAACTCTATTAGTCCGAGATTATTCTACATAGAGAGAAAAGATTCAACATAGAAAAGATTTGACAGAGAGAAAAGATTTAACATTATAGAGACAATAGCAAAAAAGGTTGAATATGCCTAACCTAACTCTATTAGTCCAAGATTATTCTACATAGAGAGAAAAGATTCAACATAGAAAAGATTTGACAGAGAGAAAAGATTTAACATTATAGAGACAATAGCAAAAAAGGTTGAATATGCCTAACCTAACTCTATTAGTCCAAGATTATTCTACATAGAGAGAAAAGATTCCACATAGAGAGAAAAGATTCAACATAGAGAGAAAAGATTCGACATACAGAGAAAAGATTTGACATAGAGAGAAAAGATTCGACATAGAGAGAAAAGATTCGACATACAGAGAAAAGATTTGACATAGAGAGAAAAGATTCGACATAGAGAGAAAAGATTCGATATAAAGAGAAAAGATTCCACATACAGAGAAAAGATTTGACATAGAGAGAAAAGATTCGACATAGAGAGAAAAGATTTGATATAGAGAGAAAAGATTCAACATTATAGAGACAATAGAAAAAAAGGTTGAATATGCCTAACCTAACTCTATTAGTCCAAGATTATTCTACATAGAGAGAAAAGATTTGACATAGAGAGAAAAGATTTGACATAGAGAGAAAAGATTTGACATGAAGATTGAGCGAAGCAGTCACCACGAGCGGACATTTATGGTCAAATGCTTCGCCCATAGGCTATAGAAGAATTCTAATGTTGGTTGACTGTTAATAATAATTAATAAATATTACTGGTGTCATACAACATTAGAATTCTACTATAGCTTGTAGGCGGGAACATTCGACTGGAAATGTACTATTGTGGCGTCGTACAGTTTACCTGCTCCGTCGAATCTTCTTAGAACATCCGACAGACACCATAAGCCTTCAATGACAGATTCAACCTCAATTATTTCAGATTTTTGGACGAATGTATTTTTTTACGAAACAAAATAAATAAAAACAAATTTCGGGAGTAACTAAATAAATGTATTTTTCGGACGAAAACGAAATTCCGAAACGAAATATTTCAGTGTGCACATGTCTATCAAGTACAACCATTGTATAATGATTTTTGAATGACCAGGTATGATTATAGCACCTGGTCAGAAGTTCAGTATTTATTACATTCAGCAATGCAGATGGATTTCTGCTTTACTATTTATGACTCCCCTTATCGAAAGGCTCAGTAAGAGGTTTCAATCAGACAAAAGGAGAAGCAAAGCAAGCTGCCCTGCTTCCTTTATAAATAACCTATAGGGAACTATTTGTAATGTAATAAACACTTATTTGTAAAAGAGAGCTAAATGTAGACTTATGCCGCGTACACACTATCGGAATTCCATCCAGAAAAAGATGAATGAGAGCTTTTAATCGGAAAATGCGACCGTGTGTATGCTCCATTTGAATTTAGCTGTCCGAATTTCCGCCAGCCAAAAATTGATAGCATGTTCTCAATTTTCCCGACGGAAAAACTTTCTATCGGTAATTCCGATCGTGTGTATGCAATTCCGACACGCCAAAAATCACGCATGCTCAGATTCAACTACAAGACAGAAGCTAATGGCTACTGGCTATTGAACTTCCTTTTTCTAGTCCCGTCGTACGTGTTGTACGTCACCGCGTTATAAACGATCGGAATTTGATGTGACCGTGTGTAGGCAAGACAGCTTAAGCCGAATTCCGTCAGAATTCCGTCGGGAAAACCATCAGAGCTTTTTCCGACGAGAATTCCGATCGTGTGTACGCCGCATAAATGTAATACAAAAGGTTCAAAACTTATACGAAACTTAACTAAAACAAAAATCATTAAATTGACCCAAAACTAAAAGCGCTTTCTCTTTAAGAGAAGGGAAGACAATATACATTGAACTTTATTAGTCATTTAAATCATTCCAAAAGTAGCAGCAAGCGTTAACCTCAAAGATGACCATTTCCTCTCGCCTATACACAGCCACAGTCATCATTTTCAGCCTGTTTATTGGTCTGAGGTCGATGTGTAGATGTGAAGGAGGTGAGAGCAAAGACGTGTCCGTCCTGCCTCTGTGGCTTCATCCACAGTTTGTTGTTAGCCATCATAGCCATCAAACCTCGACACCACAAACAAGAATCAACGGAACTGTTAAAGCCTCATACAGGGAGAGGAGACCTACCTGTACCTACGACACGTAACAAAACTATTGTTCTCTTGTCATATATTGTCGTCTTTCTGTACCTTCCAACAGGTGAGTCACACATCAAAAACACAGTATTCTACTCTGTTCCCGAATTTTTATTTTTAGAGAAATCTAATGATGCCATCAAGATGTAGTAAGATTATGAGGTTAAAGTAGTGAGAAATGATACCAAGCCTTAGATAGGTGATCCAATTGGCAGAGGCTCCCCGAGTGGTGTTTTTAAGAATTGACAAGAGCCGTCAGTTTTACTGAAATATCAGATTTCTTTGTTTCACCAATTAAATATAATTTTGGGACTCTAAATTGCCACTTCCTCAGTTCAAGGTGATAAATATAATGTAGAGGTCCTGCCAATGATGTCATCTGAGTAAATGAGATGGAGCTCTGAATGGATGAGACGGAGCTCTGTGTGGTGAGATGGAGCTCTTAGTGGATGGGATGGAGCTCTGAGTGAATGAGACGGAGCTCTGAGTGAATGAGATGGAGCTCTGAGTGGATGAGATGAAGCTCTTAGTGGATGATACGGAGCTCTGAGTGAATGAGATGGAGCTCTTAGTGGATGAGATGGAGCTCTTAGTGAATGAGATGGAGCTCTTAGTGGATGAGATGGAGCTCTGAGTGGATGAGATGGAGCTCTGAGTGAATGAGACGGAGCTTTTAGTGGATGAGATGGAGCTCTGAGTGAATGAGACCGAACTCTTAGTGGATGAGATGGAGCTCTGTGTGGATGAGATGGAGCTCTGAGTGAATCAGATGAAGCTCTTAGTGGATGAGATGGAGCTCTGAGTGGATGAGATGGAGCTCTGAGTGAATGAGACGGAGCTCTTAGTGGATGAGATGGAGCTCTGAGTGGATGAGATGGAGCTCTTAGTGGATGAGATGGAGCTCTGTGTGGTGCTGGCGGCTTCACTCTGCTCAGGTGTGTGAGACAGCCGAGATAGATTAGAGCCACGGCACGGCCACGAGAGAAGGGGAATGTTGTGGCTCCCAGGTGCGCCGCCGGTATCACTCGGGTGCGGCGAACACCCCCCCATTTGCAAAGTCACGACAGTTCTTACCTGCCGCTGCCTGTCACCGTGCCGCTGCTTAAATTTGCCCACTGTCTCTGCTTCAGCCGCATTGGCACCCCCCCAGTGTGTGGCACCCAGGGCGGCCTGTCCCCCCTGCCCCCCACTTAGTACACCCCTGGTCAGGTGCTAGCCCAGCTCGCATGCTGTGTAAGATGGCTGCACTTCCAGAAATCCTTTATTGAAGCTTATTGAAGCTTAATAAGACAAGTGGTTGACAGATGGAGCAGGGGACAAAAAAGTAGACGCGTTTCACGCAGATATTAGCGGTTTAGTCATTACCTATTGGAACTAGTCACCACAATCACCTATATACTGCTCTGTGTCATCAAAAAACCTGGCTACTTACACGGTACTTACACTCAAATCTGATGTAAAAATTTTGGTCCAGATCCACTGCCAGAGAAAATCTGTCCGGCGGCCACAATGTCCTCCGGCCACCCGCGGCCACGGGAAAGAGAACCAGAACGGGGATCTGTCAATGTAAACAGAAAGATCCCCGTTCTGACAGGGGAGGTGAGAGAGATATGCTGTTCCTAGAGACTAGGAACAGCGATCTCTCTCCTCCTCCAGTCAGCCCCACCCCCCCAGAGTTAAAAACACCTCCCAAGGAACACACTTAACCCCTCCCCTGCCAGTGACATTTACAGAGTAATTGGTGCATTTTTATAGCACTGATCGCTGAAAGAAAATGCCATAAATCTATCCCCTATTTTGTAGGAGCTATAACTTTTGCACAAACCTATCAATATACGCTTATTGTGATTTTTCTTTCCAAAAATATGTAGAAGAATACATATTAGCCTAAAACAGATGAATTAATTTGTTTTTGTTTTTTTTTATTTGTTGCTCTTTTTTTGTTCATAGTGCAAAAAATAAAAACCGCAAATCAAATGCCACCAAAAGAAAGCTCTATTTGTGGGGAAAAAAAGGACATCAATTTTGTTTGGGTTCAATGTCGCACGACCGTGCAATTGTCAGTTAAAGCGTTGCAGTGCCCTATCGCAAAAAATGGCCTGGTCATTAAGGGGTAAATCTTCTCATATTTTTTAGATGTTATAAATTTCACACAAACCTTAATATACACTTATTGGGATTTTTTTTTTTTTAACAGACATTTTTTTTTATTGGATATGTTTTCTAAAAGAAAGTAGAAAATATATAAAAAATTTTCCCACATTTACATTACTTTTTCCGTTTATTTAATAATAAAACACAACAAAAATGCAGCGGTGATCAAATACAAACCTTTTTTTTTCCCCCCACATTTTCATTCTTTTTTTTGTTTATATAATAATAAAACGCAAAAAAATGCAGCGGTGATCAAATACAAACCTTCCCCCCCACATTTTCTTTAACATATTTTATTAACATGCAATATAGCAGTTACACAGTACAAATCACATGTTGGAGTGCACAATTACAGACCGTATAGTGACAGAGTAACAAATGTGATACAGTCGTAGCGGGCGTCAAAACCCGAACAGTAAAACAGAGTGATAACAGAAGGATGTATTATAGAGAAGATGCACAACAAATGTTTAGTAAGGAAGGTTATGGATAAAAATTTACATAGGAACGGGGAACGGGGCCTTCCCAGATTGGAGGTTTGATCCCGAGTAGGGATCTTGGTACTGCGTAGCGGGTTATTTTTAGTGAGGGAGGGTATAGGAGAGAAAGGGAGAGAAAAGAAGAAAGCTGGAAAGAAGGATTGAGGGTAGTAGAGAGGGGGGAGAAGAGTGGAAAGGAGGGAGGGAGGTCGGCTGGCCCGTCCAGGTCCGAGGGCCTAGAACCAGCAACGTTTCATACAATGTCAATCAGACTATTTCAACAATCCAATGTGTCTAAGTCAACATCAAGAGGTAAAAAGTGATCTACCCACGGTTGCCAAATTTTATTATGCTTGGGGAGGCGGTCAAGGATTTTGGCCTCGATCCTGCAGTGGATCATGGCCTGTGTTACCCTATTCCTAAATGCGGGCAAGGGTAGGGTTGCAGTCTTCCAAGCCTGTGCTATAGTTTGTTTCGCTGCTGTGGTGAGTTGGAGGAATAATCTTAGCTGATTGCGGGCACAGCATTCGGGTGATTTGTTAAGTATAGCGAAGATAGGATCTGGTTGTAGTGTGAACTTAAATAGAGTAGATGCCATTTGGAACACTGCCTCCCAAAACTGCCGAACTATCGGACACGTCCACCAGATGTGTAAATGAGTGCCAATGTCCGTACAGCCCCTAAAGCACATCGCTGAATATCCTGGAACGTACTTGGCTATTCTAGCTGGGACTAGGTACCAACGCATTAGCACTTTAAAATTAGCCTCAGAGGCGACAACATTTTGGGTTGCATTTTTGGTATTGGTCCAAATCTCGTTCCAGGTCTCAGCGTCTAGATCTCTAGCAAAATCAGTCGACCATCTCGTCGCATAAGCTGGAAGGGAGGGGGGGGAGTGTGAAGTGGGCATATAGTTGTGAGATGATGCCTGGGGCGTGTGGATCTGAGTCACATATCTTTTCGTAAGATGAGATATGGTACTGAGTAGGACTGGGCTTAGGCAGTGATTGTAAAAAATGTAGGATTTGGAGATAACGGAAGTATTCCGTATGTGGGAGGTGGTATTGATCGTGGAGGTCCTGAAAGGATTTTGGTAAACCACCTTTCAGGAGGTCCGAGACCTTGTCCACGCCTGCTCTGGACCAGGCCGCAAATAGACCTGGTTCCAAGAAAGCCGGGGGAAAGAGCGGGTTACGAAAAATAGAAAGTAACGGGGTGTGCGTAGATATGAGTGGGGAAGATTTGCGGGTCACGTCCCAAATTTTCAAAGAGTGTGCTGTAACAGGGTTTGTAAGAGTACCTCTCCTGGAGGGGGGTAACCAGAGTAGATTAGAAATGGTAATAGGGTGAACGTCTACAGCCTCTAGGCTAACCCATAAAGGAACTTCTGATTTAGCATGGTAAAGAGCTAATTAGGCTATCTGGGCCGCACGATAGTAGTGTGAGAAATTGGGCACCCCAAGGCCGCCCTGTGTCCTGTGGCGGAAGAGTATGGATTTAGCGATTCTGGGTCTAGTAGGTTCCCAAATATACTTAAGAATTTTATTTTGTATAATACGATGAAAATATGGGGGGACTGCAATAGGAAGGACCCTATAGAGATAGAGTAATTTAGGTAGTAGAGACATCTTTATTGCTGTAATTCTACCCAGCCACGAGACACAGAGCGGTTGCCATGAAGCTAAGATGTTTGCAAATTTTCTGAGTAGAGGGAGGTAGTTCGATCGATAGAGAGAGGACGGGTCACTTGTCAATTGGATGCCCAGGTAAGGAATAGAGGACGAGGACCATAAAAAGGGGAAGTTACTTTGTAGGCGTGTGAACTCGTCCGTTGGCAGGGACACATTGAGGGCTCTGGATTTGGCTTGGTTGACTTCTAAGCCTGAGATTTTAGCAAAACTATCTAAAAGTTTACAAAGATTAGGTAAAGTAGTATGGGGGGCAGTAATGAAAAGCAGGGCATCATCGGCAAATAAGCATAGCTTATGTGAGGCCGCGTATATCGGGGTGAGCCCTGATCAGCGCAGCCAGGGGTTCTATCGCCAATGCGAATAGAATGGGGGAGAGGGGGCATCCCTGCCTCGTCCCCCTTTGTATGGGGAAGGTCACTGAGCGCGAACCCGCATATCTGACGTAGGCTTGGGGTTGAGCATACAAAGCGTCTATCCAACGAAGGAAATGGGGGCCAAAACCCCAGCGTTGTAAAATATAGTGAAGGTATTGCCAAGATATCGTATCAAATGCTTTACGTATGTCAAGAGAGAGCAGGTGCATAGGGATGTTTCTAGATTTTGCTATATGTTGGAGAAGAATCACACGACGGATATTATCGCTAGCCTGCCTCTGGGGGATGAACCCCACTTGAGCCTTATGAATCAGCCTACCTATAAGCGGGTTCAAACGTAGCGCCAAGACCTTAGCAAGGATCTTGACGTCTACGTTGAGCAAAGAAATGGGTCTGAAATTGGACCAGATTGTATTGTCGGAATTGGGTTTGGGGATCATAGTAATAATGGCTGTCAAGGTGTCCCTGCCAAGGGAGTGGTCTTGTAGGAGGGAGTTAAAAGAGTTAGTTAGAAGCAGGGCTAATGTGTCGGCAAAATTTTTTGTAATAGGATGCCGGTAGACCGTCAGGTCCGGGGCGTTTATGTGGTTTGAGGGTTTTAATGGCCGCAAGAACTTCAGTCAATGTGATAGGAGCTTCAATTGAGTCGTGATTTACAGAAGATAGCTGGGGAAGTTGCAAAGAATGGAGCAAAGCGTCAGCTTGGGAAGTAGAAAAGGGGGTTTTGGCTTCATATAACTTAGATAATTGAGTGCTGAACTCAGTGAGAATTTTGGCGGGGTTACTAGTAGGTCCCTTTTGTGCTATTCGGAGTCTAATGGGTTTGTAAGACTTCTCTGAATTTCTTAAGCGCATTGCCAAAAAAGTGTCGGGCTTGTTGGCTTTGATGTAGAAGATATGGGAAGATCTACGGATTTGCTTGTCAGCCTCTTCAGTCAGAAGTAGGTCTAGCTCTAATTTCGTCCTTTCGAGTGTCAATCTGTTTGATTCAGTGGGGTTGGATTAGAATTGAAGATAGTGTTGTTGAAGGGTAGCCTCTAGTTGGCAGGATCTCTCCTGTCTGATCTTTTTAAGTTGTGAGGCGACAGAAATACAGGTGCCTCTAATGACCGGCTTATGGGCCTCCCAAAGGAGGGTGGGGGAGATGCCTGGGACAGTGTTATGAGTGAGATATTCCGTAAGGGCTACCTGGATATCTAGGCAATATGACTGATTGGAAAGGAGAGTTTCATTCATACTCCACCCTCTATCTGCGGACAGTGGGATAATGGAGGAGGCAGTCGTGATTGTAGCACAGTGGTCTGACCATGTGATAGGGTGTATACGTGAGTGAAGGAGGGTGGGAGCAGACGTTATGGGTATAAAGATATGATCAATTCTGGAGAAAGACTTAGGAGGGTTGGAGTAAAAAGTAAAGTTTTTTTTGAGGGGATTACATTCTCTCCAGGTATCTACTAGTGCTGCCTGTTGAAGTTGCTTACGAAGTTTTATTGAGGGGGCAAGATGTTCCGGAGAGTAGGGTGACTTATCCAAATGTGGGTAGAGAACTAGGTTAGAATCGCCGCACATGAAAAGGGTACCTACCCGGTGTACTCGAATGTTCTGGAGGAGATGGGAGAAAAATGGATTGGGGTTAATGTTAGGGGCGTAGTAGGAGACGACGGTGACTTCCGTGTCTTGGATTAGACCTGTGACTATAAGGTACCGGCCCTCTGGGTCTCTGATTTAAGTTTTGGGGGTGAAGAGGAGGGTATGATGGAAAGTGAGGAGAACTCCTCTGTGTTTCGTGGTTGCGGAGGCTGCAAAAACTTGAGGATATTTGGAATGAAAAAATTTGGGGGTGGAATGCGAGGAGAAATGAGTTTCCTGGAGAGCCACTATACCAGCTTTCAGCGAAAGAAAAGTGCGGAAAGCCTTGACCCGTTTTTGGGGTGAGTTGAGTCCTTTAACATTCAAGGACAGGATATTCAGGGGGGCCATAATGTGAGAGGAGAGGAGAGTTTAACAGGCCACTGAGGACCCGGGCGAGCCAACCGACCAAGGGGATGAAGAAGGGCAGGAAGGGAAAAGCATGGGGATAGAAAAAGTGAAAAGAAAGGAGGTTTGTATGGGGAAAGGAAGAGAAGTGTGAGGCGGTGCGGGTAAGACCGGACCACCCAACAAGTAGGTGTTGCAGCCCGCCCGACCGAAAGCCAGACAGGCGGAGTGTGCATCAACAAGAGGGGGGAGCAGTGACAGCTCACCGCCGCGTACCCGTACAACAAACAATGAACAGTACAAAAAAGATATAAACTTTAACATTATCAAACTTTACCGGATAAAAGAGACATTTTCAGCATATATAGAGGGGGTCAAAGGATATTGGTCACAGTGAAAAAAATTTGCTGTGAAAAAACATTATTGAAAATAAAAATAAACCAAAAGACATAAAGGAGGGAAGATACAGAAGGGAGCCCCGGCAGAGTGGGGAGGGAAGAGGGAGAGAAAAGAGGAAGAGGGTATGCGGGGGAAAAAAAAGAAAAAAGGGGGGGAGTTAATGAGGAAGGGATGAGTGAAGGAGAGGAGGAGAAGGTAAACCAGTGGGAGAGAGTATGGGACAGAGTGAGACAGTGTAGTCAACAGATCTCCCAGCTCAAAAAATATGCTTCCATAATCATTCATTCTAGAGGTAAACAAACTAAGAGATGTTAAGCCTGAGGAGGCAAAGTTCGCAGCCCCCCCCCCCCCCCCCCCCACATTTCCATTCTTTTTTTTTTTATATATATAATAATAAAATACAAAAAAATGCAGCTGTGATCAAATACAACCTTTTTTTCCCCCCACATTTTCATTCTTTTTTTTGTTTATATAATAATAAAATACAAAAAAATGCAGCGGTGATCAAATACAAACTTTTTTTTTCCCACACATTTTCATTCTTTTTTTTGTTTATATAATAAAAAAATTGTGTGCAAAATATTATATAAAATGTAATTTGCTTACAGTGTTTCATAGGAGAAAATGCCCTGGTCATTATAGGGGTAAAACCTTCAAATGGTTAATAACTGTAAGTTTTATTTTTATTTTTTTCCACAAAAGTTTTTATTCTAACTGTAAATTTATACTGAGCCACTAGAGGGAGAGAGATTTATCTGTAGAGTGTTATGGAAAATCAGTTCGCAGAACAACAGGCATGAAAACAGACAGATCAGGATATTTGCCCTTGTTGTAGCACTGCCTAAATAATGAAAGTTACAATTTACCGGTTAGGTAAAATCTAGGCTTCTATATTCAACGGACCCACAAATAACCATTGTTATTGAGCATATATAGGGAGTAAACTTTCACATGTACAAAAATTCAAATCCGTCTTCTTTAACCACTTGCTTACTGGGCACTTAAACCCCCCTCAGTCCCAGACCAATTTTCAGCTTTCAGCGCTGATGCACTTTGAATGACAATTGCGCGGGCATACAACACTGTACCCAAATGAAATTTTTATCATTTTTTTCCCACAAATAGAGCTTTCTTTTGGTGGTATTTAGTTACAGCTCGGAGTTTTATTTTTTGCTAAACAAACAAAAAAAGATGGAAAAAAAAAAAATCATGTTTTAATAGTTTGTTATAAAATTTTGCAAACGGGTCATTTTTCTCCTTCATTGAAGTGCGCTGATTAGGCGGCACTGATAGGCTGCACTGGTGGGCACTGATGGGCTGCATTGGTGGGCACTGATGGGCGGCATTGGTGGGCACTGATAGGCTGCAGTGGTGGGCACTGATAGGCATAGTTAAGGCGGCACTAATAGGCACAGATAAGGCGTCACCGATGGGCACAGATAAGTCGGCACTGATGGGCAAAGATGGGCACAGATAAGATGGCACGGATGGGCACTGATAGGTACCACTGATAGATGGGACTGATGGGCACTGATAGGTGGCACTGATAGGTGGCTCTGATAGGTGGCACTGCTGGGCACTGATGGGCGGCACTGCTGGGCACTGATGGGCGGCACTGCTGGGCACGGATATGTGGCACTGGGGTGCAGCACCTTTGAGGCAGATTGTGGGCACTGCTGGGTGGCACTGTGGGTGGCACTGCTGGGTGGCACTGTGGGCACTGCTGGGTGGCACTGTGGGCACTGCTGGGTGCCACTGACGGGGGGCACTTACTTTTAGTACATGTGGCACTGCAGGGGGCAGGTGGGCACTGGCAGGGGGCAGGTAGGCATTAGCAGGGCTGGCCGTGATCGGGACGATCACAGAGCGCGCCGCGCGCGCCCCTCAGGGGGCGCGCAGGCCATTCGTACACGGGACTACGTCTATTGACGTCGTCCCGGAAAAGGAGATCCACGCTGTAGCCGTCATTTGGCTATAGCGTGGATCTCAAGTGGTTAAAGCCCAACTTCGGGCAAAAAAAGAAAAGAAAAAGCAGTGGGGCTGTGCTTGTTTTGTCTAGGGGAGAGGAGAAAGCTCTATACTCACCCGATCCTCCGCTCCATTGGAAAACGGCGCTCCCCTATGATCCAGAGGTGGACTGATCCTGATGTCATTATGTCAAGAGCAGGTCTGTAGGTGTGATGATGTCAGGAACAGTCCAGAGTACAAGACCACTGGGGGAGGTAGGAGCCACAAGGACCGGTCTTGTGTGGAGAGGATCAGAGGATCAGGTAAATAGAGCGCTGTTCTCAGATCTCCTCCATATAAGACACCATTC
Organism: Lithobates pipiens; assembly: GCF_037356315.1. NCBI lineage: Eukaryota > Metazoa > Chordata > Amphibia > Anura > Ranidae > Lithobates > Lithobates pipiens. The sequence continues at coordinate 50,061,305 of NW_027507791.1, forward strand.
CTTCCACCGACACCAACAATGAGGTGTAATTCCTGCTCCGATCATCAATAACAGGGCACTATTTATCCCATTGCCACCATCAATGGGGCCCTATTCCTCCCACTGACACCAATGACAGAACACTATTCCTCCCACTGACACCAATGACAGAACACTATTCCTCCCACTGACACCAATGACAGAGCACTATTCCTCCCACTGACACCAATGGCAGAGCACTATTCCTCCCACTGACACCAATGGCAGAGCACTATTCCTCCCACTGACACCAATGACAGAGCACTATTCCTCCCACTGACACCAATGACAGAGCACTATTCTTCCCACTGACACCAATGACAGAGCACTATTCCTCCCACTGACACCAATGACAGAGCAGTATTCCTCCCACTGACACCAATGACAGAGCACTATTCTTCCCACTGACACCAATGACAGAGCACTATTCCTCCCACTGACACCAGTGATGGGGCACTATTCCTCCCACTGACACCCATGACAGAGCACTATTCCTCCCACTGACACCCATGACAGAGCACTATTCCTCCCACTGACACCCATGACAGAGCACTATTCTTCCCACTGACACCAATGACAGAGCACTCTTCCTCTCACTGATACCAATGACAGAGCACTGTTGCTCTCACTGACACCAATGACAGAGCACTATTCCTCTCACTGATACCAATGACAGAGCACTATTCCTCTCACTGATACCAATGACAGAGCACTATTCCTCCCACTGACACCAATGAGAGAGCACTATTCCTCCCACTGACACCCATGATAGAGCACTATTCCTCCCACTGACACCAATGACAGAGCACTGTTCCTCCCACTGACACCAATGAGAGAGCACTATTCCTCCCACTGACACCAATGACAGAGCACTATTCTTCCCACTGACACCCATGACAGAGCACTATTCTTCCCACTGACACCCATGACAGAGCACTATTCCTCCCTCTGACACCAACTATGGGGCACTATTCCTCCCACTGACACCAGCGATGGGGCACTATTCCACCTCCTAGTACCAAAGATGCATTGGTTAGTCCCACTGATGCCAGGACAATTTCTACACCCAATGGCTACAGTCTGACCCCCAAAAGTCTGAAGAACAGTAAACTGGCCCTTTGTTTAGAAAGTTTAGAGACATGACACCAACGATGGGGCCCTATTCCTCCCACTGACACCAATAATAGCAATAATAGGGCACTCCTTCTCCCACTGACACCAACAACGGGGCACTATTTCTCCCCCCTGGCACCAGCGATGGGCCATTTTTCCACCTCCTAGTACCAAAGATGCATTGGTTACTCCCACTGACGCCAGGACAATTTCTACACCCAATGACCACAGTCCGACCCTCGAATGTCTAAAGGACCGTAAATTGGCCCTTTATTTAGAAAGTTTGGAGACATGACACCATCGATGGGGCACTATTTCTCAAACTGACACCAACAACAGGGCACTATTCCTCTCACTGACACCAGCAACGGGGCACTACTTCTCCCGCTGACACTAACAACAGAGCACTATTCCTCTCACTGATACCAACAATGGGGCACTATTTCTCCCCCTGGCACCGACGGGGCACTATTCCACCTCCTAGTGCCAAAGATGTATTCTTTACTCCCAATGACGCCAGGACAATTTCTACACCCAATGACCACAGTCTGAGCCCCCCTAAAGTCTGAAGGACAGTAAACAGGCCCTTCGTTTCGAAAGTTTGGAGACATGTCACCAACAATGGGGCACTATTTTTTATTTTTATTTTTTTGCCAAAAGTTTGCTTTTAAGTGAACAAAATCCATCTGAGTGTATGATAAAAAATGACTAAAAAAAAAAAAAAAACATGTCAAAAAGATCAGCAAAGCTACAGATATAGGACAATGAAGTGGGGTTGGGACGTCACTTGAGGCAGGTTGATGTGTAAAGTAAACATGAATAAATTGAATGTCACAATCCCCTAGGGGCAATTCATAATAATAATAATAATAGGCATAATAAAACCGATAATGTTGATGTCACGGTCGTTCCACTACCCCGATCGTACAGAAGAGACGTACCTGCAGGGTTCCTGTACGACGGGATCTCCGACGCCCTCGGACGCGGGTCGACGCGAACAAACACGCGCGGGTGCACGCAGGTTCCAACAGACGTTCGCAGGTGCGCGCCGACACAAGCGGGCGTTCGCACCGTACGGACGTGCGCGGGGTCACGAGCGTAACCACGGCCACCTGCGGGGGTACGCAAACGGGCCGTACGACCAATCCTGTTGCCCAATAGACTATTTAAGGCCACAGCTCCTGCTCCTCGGCGCTGTTCGGTCTACAGCGTTCCTGAGACTTCTGCTGTTTGTTCGTGATTGTGTTCCTGATATTATACCCGACCTGTTCCTGGACTCTGCCTGTATTCCGCCTGCCCTTGACCTTTGCCTGATTGACTACGCCTCTGCCTCTCGCTTCTGTACCTCCGCTGCCTGATAGTTACCGACCCAGCCTGATTGACTACGCCTGTCTGCCCGAAGTCCGGCACCCATTGACTCTGCCACCTTGCCGGTCCACTTGTGCCAGCCGCCCAGCAGTCCTTAACTGACATCCAACGCCAGGTGCACCTGCCGTTCCTGTTACCATCTGTTCCAGTTGTATCCGCTATCTGCTATCCGGCTAGGCACTTGTGTCCTCCGGGCTCCTGAACCCCTGTCTCCATCACCAGGGGCTCGAGAGCCGGTGGTTTACGAGGCGCCGCTCCCTGCACGTCGGGGCTCTCTAACCAGGTACGTGACAGTACCGAACAGCCAGGATGTCTGAGCCCTCGCAGGGAGCGTCTCCCATGGATGAACTCTGCCATCATCTAGCCGGCCTCACCCAGGCCGTGAAGAGCCTACAAGAAGGCTACGGACGTTTGGAGGAACAGGTCCAGGCCCTATCTGCCGCAGCCCCGGCTGCCTCTGGGTCTCCAGGCCCACCATCAGTGGTCATGTTGCCGCCAGAACCAAGGGTACCTACACCAGACCGCTTCTCCGGTAACCGGAATAAGTTCAGGGCCTTCCGGAACTCCTGCGAGCTCTTTTTCGCCCTCCAACCCCGGACTTTTTCTCTTGAGGCAACAAAAGTGGGGTTCGTCATTTCTCTATTAACCGACGAACCTCAGACCTGGGCACATCGTCTCCTCGAACGGAAGGACCCCTCTTTGGATTCTTTGAACGATTTCTTCCTAGCCATGTCCCGACTGTACGAGGACCCGCAACTCGCCGCCACTGCAGAAGCAGCTTTGCATGTACTCCAGCAGGGTCGCAGGCCAGTAGAGGACTATGTGTCTGAGTTCAGGCGTTGGAGTGCCGACACAGAGTGGAATAACTCAGCCCTTCGCTACCAGTTCCGCATGGGACTTTCGGAGGCATTAAAGGATGAATTGGCTCGCGTGGGAACCCCTGAAACCCTCGAAGCCCTCATCGATCTCTCGATTCAGATTGACAGGCGTTTGAGGGAACGTCGTTTAGAGCGCTCAACTTCCACTTCTCGCCCAGTCTGGATGATGCCGCGGGTTCCAAGTCCCAACCCTCCGGTCCTTCCTGCTCCACCTGCTCTGGATCCTTCGGAGCCTATGCAACTGGGTCTACTTCGCCCTTCCTTGACGCCCGAGGAGCGCCAACGCCGGAGAACTGGCAACCTTTGCCTTTATTGTGGGGAATCTGGACATTACGTTCGCACCTGCCCCGCCAAGTCACGTAAGTGCCTTCTCGCACCTTCTGCTTCTCCTGCCATTCTGCCTAGCACCAACACCATCTCTCACCTGGTTGTACCTCTTCTCCTACAGTTTTCCGGAGGGACTCTCAGCGTTGACGCCATCATAGACTCTGGAGCTTGCAGCGGCTTCATGGACCTGTCTTTTGCCCTGAAGAATAACATCCCTCTTCGGCCTAGGGTAAAGGGACTTTCAATCTTTCTGGCCGACGGCTCCTCCCTTAAATCCGGACCCGTTACTCAGGAGACGTCCCCGCTTTTCGTCACCATAGCCGGAACTCATCAGGAATTCCTGAGTCTGGATATCATCAAATCCCCCCTGTTTCCTGTGATCCTGGGCATGCCCTGGTTGAAGGCCCACAACCCTCTGATTAACTGGTTCACTGGAGAAGTAGAGTTCCCGTCTGCATATTGTCATCAAAACTGCTTCCCAGCCGCCAACACAGATCCTGCCTCTTCTTCTCTGCTCTGCATGGAAACAGACACCGAGCTCCGACGGGTTGTGCCCGAAGCTTACCACCAGTTTTTAGATGTATTCAGTAAAAAGGGCGCAGAGACTTTACCTCCCCACAGGCAATACGATTGCCCTATTGACCTACTCCCGGGAGCGGAGATCCCGTTCGGGAGGATCTTCCCCTTATCTGAAACCGAGCTGGGTGCTTTAAAAACCTACCTGGACGATAACCTGAAGAAGGGTTTCATACGACCATCCACTTCCCCAGCAGGCGCAGGGATTTTCTTTGTTCAGAAGAAGGACCATTCCTTACGGCCCTGTGTGGACTACCGAGCACTCAACAAAGTTACAATTAAGAACCGTTATCCTCTACCGTTAGTGCCCGAATTATTTCAGAGACTGGGGTCGGCCAAGGTGTTCTCCAAGTTAGACTTACGGGGCGCGTACAACCTCATTCGCATTCGCAAAGGCGACGAATGGAAGACCGCCTTCCGTACCCGCTTCGGACATTATGAGTACCGAGTTATGCCCTTTGGACTTTGTAACGCTCCCGCTACATTTCAACACTTTGTTAACGATGTCTTTAGAGAGTACCTTGATTTGTTTGTTGTTATATATCTCGATGACATCTTAATCTTCTCTTCCTCTTTAGCTGAACACCGGGAGCATGTGAGAAGTGTCCTGGCCCGTCTCCGCCTCCATGGCCTTTACGCCAAACCGGAGAAGTGCGTTTTCGAACAGCAGAGTATCCAATTCCTGGGCTTGATCATCTCCGTAAACGGCATAGAGATGGACCCACAGAAAATTTCAGCCATCATAAACTGGCCCGCTCCCTCGGACAAGAAAGGGGTCCAACGCTTCGTGGGATTCGCGAACTTTTACAGAAAATTCATCAGGGGATTTTCTTCCATTATTTCCCCCATCACTGAGCTGACCAAGCAGAACCAGAAATTTCAGTGGACCCCTAGGGCTCAGGAGGCCTTCGAAACTCTGAAGAACCTGTTTATCTCTGCCTCAATTCTCAAACACCCCGACGCCTCGCTGCCTTATATCCTAGAGGTGGACGCTTCGGAAGTGGCCGTCGGGGCAGTACTTTCCCAGAGACAGGGACCCAAGTCACTTCTGTACCCGGTGGCTTTCTTCTCCCGCAAACTCTCAGAAGCCGAGCGCAACTACGATGTCGGTGACCGGGAGCTCCTAGCGATCAAGGCAGCATTGGAGGAATGGCGCTATCTCCTTGAAGGCGCCTCTCATCCAATCCTGGTCTATACCGACCATAAAAATCTCGAGTATTTGAAAGCAGCCAAGCGATTGAAACCTCGGCAGGCCCGGTGGGCACTTTTCTTTTCCAGATTTGTGTTCCACATCACATACCGGCCCGGGTCAAAGAATGTGAAGCCTGATGCTCTTTCCCGGATGTACAACGAAGCTGTGGAACCTCATACCCCCGACACCATCCTGCCTCCAGGAAACTTCCTTCTGCTCCAGGAAGGCCTCCTATCTCAAATTAAACAGGCTTCCAGCGATCCAGCCATCCCACCGGACATCTCCTTAACCTCCAAGGACGGACTTCTCTGGCACCTGGACCGAATCTTCGTCCCCCAAGAGATCCGCACGGCGGTCCTCAGTTCCTGTCACGACCATCCATTGGCCGGTCATTTTGGGGTGTCCAAGACCACGGACTTGCTCCAGCGCACGTTCTGGTGGCCCCAGATGAGGAAGCATTGCAGGGAATATGTGGAGGCATGCACCACCTGCATCAGGAATAAAGGTAGCAAATTAGGGGCTTGGGGCTTGTTGAGACCTTTACCCATCCCGGACAGACCATGGAAGATGATATCTATGGACTTTATAGTGGATCTGCCCCTCTCTGAAGGCTTCTCCTCTATCCTGGTAGTGGTAGACAGGTTTACCAAGATGGCCCACTTCATACCGATGAGGGGGACCCCGTCGGCCACAGAAACGGCCAAGGCCTTTATTAAGGAAGTAGTAAGGCTCCACGGTGTTCCTGCTGACATTACCTCTGACAGAGGAGTACAATTTACGTCTAGGTTCTGGAAAGCCCTCTGTGAAGCCCTGAAGATTGAGCTCCGTCTCTCCTCGGCCTATCACCCTCAAACCAATGGCCAGACCGAGCGAACCAACCAGACGTTAGAGCAATATCTGCGTTGTTTCTCCTCTTTCTCTCAGGATGATTGGGCATCACTTTTACCGCTTGCAGAGTTTGCTTATAATAATGCTACTCATTCTGCCACTAAACAGTCACCATTTTTTGCAAATTTTGGTTTTCATCCGTCCTTTTTGTCCGGTAGTCTCCCCGAATGTTCTGTACCTGCAGTCCTGGAGGACCTTAATTTTTTTTTGAACAATAACAAGCTTCTTCAAGAGACCCTGGCGAAGACCCAGAAATGCTATAAAGAGGCCTTTGACAAGAGGAGAAGAGGGGAACTTGACCTTCAGGTCGGGGACCTGGTCTGGTTGTCCACACTAAATTTGAAGCTAGCCTGCCCATCCAAGAAGCTGGGCCCGAGGTTTGTGGGTCCATTTCCCATCGTAAGGAAACTAAATGACGTGGCCGTCGAGCTGAAACTCCCGGAGTCATTCAGGATACACCCGGTTTTTCATGTCTCGCTACTGAAACCTGCGGTTCCTGATCCCTTTGTTGACCGGAATACCAATCCTCCTGAGCCCGTGACAATTGATGGGGAACTGGAGTACGAGGTCGAGTCCATCCTGGACTGCAGGAAGAGACGGAACCAGATCCAGTTCTTGGTAAAGTGGAAGGGCTACGGCCCTGAGGAGAACTCGTGGGAACCAGAGTCCAACCTGCATGCTGCAAAACTAGTCCAAGCCTTTAAGAGGTCCCATCCTGATAGGATGATGCAGTTGGGCATCCGGAGGTTGCCCTTTGGGGGGGGGCAATGTCACGGTCGTTCCACTACCCCGATCGTACAGAAGAGACGTACCTGCAGGGTTCCTGTACGACGGGATCTCCGACGCCCTCGGACGCGGGTCGACGCGAACAAACACGCGCGGGTGCACGCAGGTTCCAACAGACGTTCGCAGGTGCGCGCCGACACAAGCGGGCGTTCGCACCGTACGGACGTGCGCGGGGTCACGAGCGTAACCACGGCCACCTGCGGGGGTACGCAAACGGGCCGTACGACCAATCCTGTTGCCCAATAGACTATTTAAGGCCACAGCTCCTGCTCCTCGGCGCTGTTCGGTCTACAGCGTTCCTGAGACTTCTGCTGTTTGTTCGTGATTGTGTTCCTGATATTATACCCGACCTGTTCCTGGACTCTGCCTGTATTCCGCCTGCCCTTGACCTTTGCCTGATTGACTACGCCTCTGCCTCTCGCTTCTGTACCTCCGCTGCCTGATAGTTACCGACCCAGCCTGATTGACTACGCCTGTCTGCCCGAAGTCCGGCACCCATTGACTCTGCCACCTTGCCGGTCCACTTGTGCCAGCCGCCCAGCAGTCCTTAACTGACATCCAACGCCAGGTGCACCTGCCGTTCCTGTTACCATCTGTTCCAGTTGTATCCGCTATCTGCTATCCGGCTAGGCACTTGTGTCCTCCGGGCTCCTGAACCCCTGTCTCCATCACCAGGGGCTCGAGAGCCGGTGGTTTACGAGGCGCCGCTCCCTGCACGTCGGGGCTCTCTAACCAGGTACGTGACAGTTGAGCCATTTATAATAAAGAATGTCGTCATAAAGAAACAATGTATATAATAATAATAGTACATTTAATAGCGAATAATTAATTAATAAACATGATTTGTCGCAGACAAAATAAATGATAAACAATCAAATATATACAAATAAATTGATGCATGATTTACATTATAGGAAATTGATAAAGGTTGTAATATGATATGATTATCAGGTCAAGCTTATACTTGGCACCCATAGATGAAAACTCAACGCGTTTCATGGCCTGTTGACAATCGTCAAGAGTTGGATGCATGAATGAGCATGAAGACAATAGATAAAATGATTAAATTATCTATAGGGGTCCACTATTCCCCATAGGTGGGAAAGAGACGGATAAGAGAAAGAAAAAAGAAGAAGCACTTTCAGTATTACTTACGAATCAGCCCATAAATTATGGCCAGCTCCCGGGAGATGAGAGCTGGTTCACCCTGATAGATATGAAAGGGTCTGGAGAAGCCGTGGAGGACGTTATGCTGTATGTATCATCGTTCAGCATGGCCGGTTTGGTGGTGGGATAGTGATGGTCTATGGAGAGATGCACAGACCTCTACAGGCTAGAGAAGCCTTTACCTCAACCTTTTCAACACAGAGGAACCTTTGAGATAGTTCTCCGGTCTCGAGGAACCCCTACTAAAAATTAGAACCCTACAACTCATGATACATTAGTGTGATGGTCAGTGGGAAGAATGGTCCTTACAACTTGTGGTCATTGGGAAGAATTACCTCCTTACAGATAACTAAAAAGTGATCAATGGTGCCGGTGGGAACTTATCCGAGAGGCAGAAATGGCCCAATGCTGAAGGAACCCCTAGCAACCTCTGGAGGAACCCTAGGGTTCCACGGAACCTACGTTGAGAATCAATGGGGTAGACAATGGCCCCCTGACTGCCATTGGGTATCGGGATGAAATCCTTGGACCCATTGGCAGACCCTACGCTGGTGCAGTGGGTCCTGGGTTCCTCCTGGTGCACGACAATGGCCGGCCTCATGTGGCGAGAGTATGCAACCAGTTCCTGGAGGATGAAGGAATTGATACCATTGAATTGCCATCACGCTCGCCTGACCAATATCCAATAGAACACCTCTAGGACATTATCTTTCAGTCCATCCAACGCCACCAGGTTGCACCTCAGTTTGTTCAGGAGCTCAGTGATGTCCTGGTCCAGATCTAGAAAGAAATACCCCAGGACACCTTCCGTAGTCTCATTAGTGGCCCCGACGTTGTCAGGCATGCATACAAGCATGTGGGGGCCATACAAACTACTGAGGACCGTTTTGAGTTGCTGCAATGAAATTTCAGCAAAATGGACTCGCCTGCTGCATCATTTTTTCACTTTGATTTTTGGGGTGTCTTTGAATTCAGCCCTCTGTAGGTTGATCTTTTCATTTCCATCAAATGATGTGGCATCCTTTCCCTCCTAACACATTACCCCGTCCATATCAGTATAGAGATCCAGCTTGAGATTTTTCCACATTGTGATCTGATTTATTTTCAAAGCGTTCCTTTCATTTCCTTTCAGTGCCATAGTTCACACCAGGGCGTTCCAGTTCCAGAAAAAGAAGTAGAACCTGCTGCATTTTTCCTACATTAGACTGAACTGGAACTTAGTAAAAACGCATCAAAAATGCACTGGAACGCATCAAAAGCACATCAAAAATGCACCAGACCCCAGTACAATGAAAAAAAAAAACAGGAATAAAAGAAGAAAAAAAACATCTGGAATGCATCAGAAACGCACCGGAATGCATAAAAAAAAACAGTACAAATGTGCATGCAGACACACTGATCTGGAGTGTGTTTTTTGTGGTGTGAACCAGCCCTTGTGGTCAGTTCTCACCATGGAAATGTGGTCCGGATACGTTCCAGAGGCTTTTCGGCATGCATGTCTTGACGCATTTCAGTGCATTTTTGATGCAGTCCAGTGCATTGTTTCCCTCTCTTTTCTTAACCTTAAGCGCCAGTTCACACCACGAAAAACACGCTGTCATCCTCCCTAGACGTACTTGCTCCTCTTTCTACACGCAGAACCAGGCTGCCATCTGCCACAACCCTGGCAAACAGACGGCACCAGAAGTCTCAAGAGACTCAGCCGTGCTCTTGAGCGAGCTTGGCATAAATCTAAAGCCTTGCAAGACTTTACCCTCTACAAATCTGCCCTTCTCAAACACAACTCCTGCTTCCACACTGCTAAACAAACCTACTACAACACTCTCATCAAAACCCTCTCATCCAAACCTCGTCAACTCTTTTCTACCCTTAATTGCCAACCCAACTTGCTTACCGCTCAACAGATTGCCAACCATTTCAAAAGCAAAATCAACACCATTCACAAGGAGATATCCAGCATTCAACTTCCTCCCCTACCCAACACATCAGGTCCAACGCCACACTCAATACTCTCCTCATTCTGCCCAGTTACCACCGATGAAGTTGATAAACTCAACTCCATGGTCCACCTCACCACCTGTCCCATGGACCCTGTCTCCTCACAATTACTGCGACCACCTTCCCACTCTAAACTCCCTAACCCACATCTTCAACCTCTCCCTCTCCTCCGACACCTTTCCTTCCTCGCTCAAACATGCACTGGTTACCCCCATACTTAAAAAAGCCTCACTAGACCCCACTTTTTTGAATAACTTAAAGAGGAAGTAAACCCTGATGAGTTTACTTCCTCTTTCATTCCCTGCAAAGGCAAAGCATAATGGACTACTATGCATCGCATACTACCCCATTATGTGTCACTTACCTGACACAGGAGCCAGCGAAGTCGCCGCTGTCCCCTGTAGTCCGCCGTATCCATCTTGTTGGTGGGGTCTCGCAGCTCCGCCGCTGTCATTCGGCGAAGCCGCGATGACGTCACTCCCGCGCATGCGCACGGGAGCCGACACGCGCGGCAGCTCCGCCGCTGAGAATGCCGCGCTCAGTGCGCCTGCGCGCCGCTGTCTACGGCGCATGCCCGTTTTCAGGCAAATATCTCCTAAACCATATAGGTTTAGGAGATATTGCTTGGACCTACAAGTAAGCCTTAATCTAGGCTTACCTGTAGGTCAAAGTGTTTTGTAAGGGTTTACAACCACTTTAAGACCCATCTCCCTGCTCCCGTTTGCCTCCAAGTTCATTGAAGGCCTTGTCCATGACCCCATGGACTACTATCTTCGCAACCCCCATGCGGTCCGGCTTCCGTCCACAATATTCCACTAAAACTGCCCTACTAAAACTCACCGATGACCTACTGACTGCTAAAACCAATGGCCATTACTCCTCATCCTCTTATGCCCCGTACACACGATCAGAAATTCTGCCAGAAAAAGTCGGATGTCAGCTTTTGGTCAGAAATTCCGACCGTGTGTACGCTCCATCGGACTTTTGCTGGCAGAATTCCAGCCAGCAAAAGATTGAGAGCAGAGCGGGTTCTCTATTTTTCAGGCGGAAAAAGTTTCGGTCGAAAATTCCAATCGTCTGTACAAATTCTGATGCTCAAATTTCCTACGCGTGCTCGGAAACAATTTGACGCATGCTCGGAAGTGTTGAACTTAAATTTTCTCGGCTCGTCGTAGTGTTGTACGTCACTGTGTTCTTGGCGGTCGAAAGTTCAGAGAACTTTTGTGTGACCGTGTGTATGCAAGCCAAGCTTTAGCAGAATTCCGTTGGAAAAACCATCCAAGTTTTTCTCCAACAAAAAATCCGCTGGTGTGTACGGGGCATTAGACCTCTCTGCCGCCTTCGACACAGTTGACCACCTGCTCCTCCTTGGCAAACCACACTCCCTTGGCCTCTGTTCTCCTCCTACCTATCTCAGTGCACTTTCAGTGTCACAACTCCATCTCCTCCGCTCCTCTTTCTGTTGGGGTACCCCAAGGCTCTATCCTTGTAGCCCCTCCTATTCTCGCTCTATACCTCTTCCCTGGGCCAGTTGATAACCTCCCATGGCTTCCAATACCAACTCTACGCTGCTGACACCAAGATCTATCTCTCCACTCCTCAACTCACCTCACCTCCTCGATCTCCTCACGGATCTCAAACATACTGAATGACATATCGGTATGGATCTCCCAACACTTTCTCAAACTCAATCTTTCTAAAACTGCACTCGTTATATTTCCTCCTTCCCAGTCCCCCCCCCCCCCCCACCGCCCCCCATGACTTTACCATTAAGATCAACAGCACAACCACTGGTCCCTCCACACATGCCTGGATGTTTGGTGTAATCCTTGACTCTGACCTCTCCTTCAGCCCCCACCATCCAATCACTGGCTAAATCCTGCCGCCTCAACCTCCGCAACATCTCCAGAATTCGACCCTTCCTGACTAACGACACCACAAAGCAACGTATTCACTCCTTGGTTATTCCCCGCTTTGACTACTGCAACTCTCTCCTTATTGGCCTACCCTTACACAGGATATCCCCCCTTCAGGGGCGGACTGACAACTCATGGGGCCCCCGGGCAATCGGAGATTATGGGACCACACAGTATACAATAACACAGTATACACAGACATGTTTCTATTGGCTAAGAAGGTACTGGAGAGTAGGGATGGCCGAACTGTTCGCCCGGCGGTCGGTTCGCGGCGTATTTTGCGTGTTCGCGATTCTCCAAACCGGCAGACTATTGCCGCTGTTTGCCCGGCGGACATATGTGTTTACAGTGTGAAATAACTTTGACCCATGATGACACATCCATCATGGGGTACAGGACAGCCAATTGAGACATTTCAGCACATGGACAATTGGACATTCCCCCTAACTTATAAATAGACCTGATCTGGCGGTCATTTTACATTCTGTTTTTTGTCAGTGTAGGGACAGGACGCTGTGTGGAGCAGGGAGAGACTGTAGTGACACAAATCGCTAGCTATTAGGTCCACAAAAGTCCTTTTAAGGACTGGTATAGGTGTAGTACAGCATATAGGATTGAGTGCACTGCTGTGCTGGTGATTGCAGCAGCCTCTTTTGTCAGTGTAGGGATGGACAGGACGCTGTGTGCAGCAGGGACAGTCAGTTTAATCACTAGCTATTACTACTAGGTCCACAAAGGTCCTTTTAAGGACTGGTATAGGTGTACAGTATATAGGGTTCTGGTGCATTGCTGTGCTGCTGATTGCTGCCCGATTCTGCAGCAGTCTTTTATAAGTGTAGGGACTGAGGGACAGTCTGCAAATCACTAGCTACTAGGTCCACAAAGGTCCTTTTAAGGACTGGTATAGGTGTAGTACAGTATATAGGGTTCAGTACACAGCTGTGCTGGTGATTGCAGCTGTCTTTTGTCAGTGTAGGGACAGGACGCTGTGTGGGAGTGGGCAGGCTGCTGGATGGGAGCGGGCAGGATGGTGGCAGGGAGTGGGCAGGCTTGCAGATGTTAGTGGGCAGGATGGTGGGTGTGAGTGGGCAGGCTGGATGAGAGGGAGTGGACAGGCTGGATAGTGGGAGTAGGAAGGCTGGTGACAGGGAGTGGACAGGCTGGTGGGTATGAGTGGGCAGGCTGGTGGATGGGAGTGAGCAGGATGGTGGCAGGGAGTGGGCAGGATGGTGGCAGGGAGTGGGCAGGATGGTGGCAGGGAGTGGGCAGGATGGTGAGAGGGAGTGGGCAGGCCGGTGGGTATGAGTGGGAAGGCTGGTGAGAGGGAGTGGACAGGCTGGTGAGAGGGAGTGGGCAGGCTGGTGAGAGAGAGTGGGCAGGATGTGAGAGAGAGTGGGCAGGCTGGTGAGAGAGAGTGGGCAGGCTGGTGAGATGGAGTTGGCAGGATGGTGAGAGGGAGTGGACAGTCTGGTGGGTGGGAGTGTGCAGGCTGGTGGGTGGAAGTTGTCATACTGATGGGAGTAAGTGAGTTGACTGGTGAGTATGAGAGTGGGCAGGCTGGTGGGTGGGAGTGAGCAGGCTGGTGAGAGGGAGTGGGCAGGATGGTGGCAGGGAGTGGGCAGGCTGGTGGGTGGGAGTGGGCAGAATGGTGGCAGGGAGTGGGCAGGATGGTGGGTGGGAGTGGGCAGGCTGGTGAGAGGGAGTGGACAGGCTGGTGAGAGGGAGTGGGCAGGCTGGAGGATGGCAGTGGGCAGGCTGGTGAGAGGGAGTAGACAGGCTGGTGAGAGAGAGTAGGTAGGCTGGTGAGAGAGAGTGGGCAGGCTGGTGAAAGAGAGTGGGCAGGATAGTGAGAGAGAGTGGGCAGGATAGTGAGAGAGAGTGGGCAGGCTGGTGAGAGGGAGTGGGCAGTCTGGTGGGTGGGAGTGTGCAGGCTGGTGAGTGGGTAGGCTGGTGGGTGGGAGTGGGCAGGCTTGTGGATGGGAGTGGGCAGGCTTGTGGGTGGGAGTTGTAATACTGATGGGAGTAAGTGAGTTGACTGGTGAGTATGAGAGTGGGCAGGCTGGTGAGAGGGAGTGTGCAGTCTGGTGGGTGGGAGTGAGCAGGCTGGTGAGTGGGAGTGGGCAGGCTGGTGAGAGAGAGTGGGCAGGCTGGTGGGTGGGAGTGAGCAGGCTGGTAGGTGGGAGTAGGCAGGCTGGTGAAAGAGAGTGGGCAGGTTGGTGAGAGGGAGTGGGGAGGCTCGTGAGAGGGAGTGGGCAGGCTCGCGAGAGGGAGTGGGCAGTCTGCTGGGTGGGAGCGGGCAGGCTGGTGAGAGGGAGTGGGCTGGATGGTGGCAGGGAGTGGGCAGGCTTGTGGGTGTTAGTGGGCAGGATGGGGGGTGTGAGTGGGCAGGCTGTTGGGTGTGAGTGGGCCGGCTGGATGAGAGGGAGTGGACAGGCTGGTGGGTATGAGTGGGCAGGCTGGTGAGTGGGAGTGAGCAGGATGGTGGCAGGGAGTGGGCAGGATGGTGGCAGGGAGTGGGCAGGCTGGGGAGAGGGAGTGGACAGGCTGGTGGGTATGAGTGGGCAGGCTGGTGGGTGGGAGTGGGCAGGATGGGGAGAGGGAGTGGACACGCTGGTGAGAGGGAGTGGGCAGGCTGGTGAGAGGGAGTAGGCAGGCTGGTGAGAGGGAGTAGGCAGGCTGGTGAGAGAGAGTAGGCAGGCTGGTGAGAGAGAGTGGGCAGGCTGGTGAGAGAGAGTGGGCAGGATGGTGAGAGAGAGTGGGCAGGCTGGTGAGATGGAGTTGGCAGGATGGAGAGAGGGAGTGGGCAGTCTGGTGGGTGTTGTCATACTGATGGGAGTAATGAGTTGACTGGTGAGTATGAGAGTGGGCAGGCTGGTGGGTGGGAGTGAGCAGGCTGGTGGGTGTGAGCAGGCTGGTGAGAGGGAGTGGTCAGGCTGGTGGCAGGGAGTGGGCAGGCCGGTGGCAGGGAGTGGGCAGGCCGGTGGCAGGGAGTGAGAAGGCTGGTGGCAGGGAGTGGGCAGGATGGTGAGAAGGAGTGGACAGGCTGGTGAGAGGCAGTGGACAGGCTGGTGGGTATGAGTGGTCAGGCTGGAGGGTGGGAGAAGGCAGGCTGGAGAGAGGGAGTGGACAGGCTAGTGCATATGAGTGGGCAGGCTGGTGGGTGGGAGTGAGTAGGCTGGTGAGAGGCAGTGAGCAGGCTGGTGAGAGGGAGTGGGCAGGATGGTGAGAGAGAGTGGGCAGGTGGTGAGAGAGAGTGGGCAGGATGTTGAGAGAGAGTGGGCAGGCTGGTGAGAAGGAGTGTGCAGGCTGGTGAGAGGGAGTGTGCAGGCTGGTGAGAGGGAGTGTGCAGGCTGGTGGGTGGGAGTGGGCAGGATGGTGGAAAGGAGTGGGCAGGATGGTGGGGGGAGTTGTAATACTGATGGGAATAAGTGAGTTGACTCGTGAGTATGAGAGTGGGCTGACTGGTGGGAAAGGGCAGGATGGTGGGTGGGAGTGTGCAGTCTGTGGGTGGGAGTGGGCAGGCTGGTGAGAGGGAGTAGGCAGGCTGGTTAGAGGGAGTAGGCAGGCTGGTGAGAGGGAGTAGGCAGGCTGGTGAGAGGGAGTGGGCAGGATGGTGAGTGGAAGTGGGTAGGCTGGATGAGAGGGAGTAGGCAGGCTGGTGGGTGGGAGTGGGCAGTCTAGTGGGTGGGAGTGGGCAGGTTGGTGAGAGGGAGTGGGAAGGCTCGTGAGAGCGAGTGGGCAGGCTCGTGAGAGGGAGTGGGCAGGCTCGTGAGAGGGAGTGGGCAGGCTGTTGAGAGGGAGTGGGCAGGATGGTGGCAGGGAGTGGACAGGCTTGTGAATTTCAGTGGGCAGGATGGTAGTTGTGAGTGGGCAGGCTGGTGAGAGAGAGTGGGCAGGATTGTGAGAGGGAGAGTGCAGGCTGGTGGGTGGGAATGGGCAGGATGGTGGTAGGGAGTGGGCAGGATGGTGGGTGGGAGTTGTCATACTGATGGGAGTAAGTGAGTTGACTGGTGAGTATGAGAGTAGGCAGGCTGGTGGGTTTGAGTGGGCAGGCTGTTGTGAGGTACTGAGCAGGCTGGTGCAAGATAATGAGCATGCTGGTGTGTGTGAGTTGGCAGGCTGGTGAGAGGGAGTGATAAGGATGGTGGTTGGGAATGGGCAGGCTGGTGGGTGGGAGTGGGCAGGATTGAGAGAGGGAGTGGGCAGGATGGTGGGTTGGAATGGGCAGGCTGGTGGGTTGGAATGGGCAGGCTGGTGGGTGGGAGTGTGCAGTCTGATGGGTGGGAGTGGGCAGGATGGTGGCAGGGAGTGGGCAGGCTGGTGAGAGGGAGTGGACAGGCTGGTGGGTATGAGAGGGCCAGCTGGTGGGTGGGAGTGGGCAGGATGGAGGAAGGGAGTGGGCAGGATGGTGGGTGGGAGTGGGCAGGCTGGTGAGAGGGAGTGGACAGGCTGGTGAGAGAGAGTGGGCAGGCTGGTGGGTATAAGTAGGCAGGCTGGAGGATGGCAGTGGGCAGGCTGGTGAGAGGGAGTGGGCAGGCTGGTGGGTGGGAGTGAGCAGGCTGTTGAGAGGGAGTGGGCAGGATGGTGAGAGAGAGAGTGGGCAGGCTGGTGAGAGGGAGTGGGCAGTCTGGTGGGTGGGAGTGTGCAGGCTGGTGAGTGGGAGTGGGTATGATGGTGGTAGGGAGTGGGCAGGCTTGTGGGTGGGAGTTTTAATACTGATGGGAGTAAGTGAGTTGACTGGTGAGTATGAGAGTGGGTAGGCTGGTGGGAATGGGCAGGATGGTGGGTCGGAGAGTGCAGTCTGGTGGGTGGAAGTGGGCAGGCTGGTGAGAGGGAGTGGGCTTTCTGGTGAGAGAGAGTGGGCTTGTTGTTGGGAGGGAGTGAGCAGGATGGTGAGTGGGAGTGGGCAGGATAGTGGGTGGGAGTGGGCAGGATAGTGGGTGGGAGTGGGCAGGCTGGTGGGTGTGAGTGGGTAGGCTGGATGAGAGGGAGTAGGCAGGCTGGTGAGTGGGAGTGGGCAGTCTGGTGGGTGGGAGTGTGCAGGCTGGTGGGTGGGAGTGTGCAGGCTGGTGGGTGGGAATGGGCAGGCTGGTGGGTGGGAATGGGCAGGCTGGTGAGAGAGAGTGGGCAGGTTGGTGAGAGGGAGTGGGCAGGCTCGTGAGAGGGAGTGGGCAGGCTGGTGAGAGGGAGTGGGCAGGGACAGTCAGATTAATCACACAAAGGTCCTTTTAAGGACTGGTATAGGTATACAGTATATAGGGTGCTGGTGCGTTGCTGTGCTGCAGATTACTGCTCGTTTCTGCAGCTGTCTTTTATCAGTGTAGGGACTGAGGGACAGTCTGCAAATCACTAGCTACTAGGTCCACAAAGGTCCTTTTAAGGACTGGTATAGGTGTAAAATATATAGGGTGCTGGTGCAGGGCTGTGCTGCAGATTACTGCTGGTTTCTGCAGCAGTCTTTTATTAGTGTAGGGACTGAGGGACAGTCTGCAAATCACTAGCTACCCGCGAATTGGGGCCCAATGAAGGTTTTTCAGAGTGCGCAGAGGACACGGGACAGGAGGCTGTATTCTTGTGCTAGCCAGCTGAGAGGGCACGGGGCTAGGAGCTCCACTGATGCTCTGACCCCGCCCCCGTACAGCCTGTATGCTCAGAACAGAGCTGCTGTAGTTAGAGCAGTGATCGGAGTGGGAGTGTCAGTGTGACGGACTGGGGTTTATATGGTCACAAAACAGACACCCCAAAGCAAAGTACATATTCATTTTTTTTTATATTTCTAAACATCTCCCTTCTATTCTATTAATAACCAGTAGATGGCAGAGAAGGTACACAAACAGAGTCTATATAAGGCCACACACCATGTGACTGGAAATTAAACTACTTCCAGCCATAAAGTCAGTGGTCATATCTCATGCTGTTTGTGTGATTCTTTGCAGGTATGTACTCTAAATTGTTCCTA
Source organism: Lithobates pipiens (assembly GCF_037356315.1). Taxonomy (NCBI): domain Eukaryota; kingdom Metazoa; phylum Chordata; class Amphibia; order Anura; family Ranidae; genus Lithobates; species Lithobates pipiens. Next base: position 50,079,491 of record NW_027507791.1, read on the forward strand.
ATCTGTATTAACCTGTGATAGAAAGATTCCTAAACATCTTGAGCAGATGCAGAAAAAGTCTCAGCAGATTTTATGCTATAGTTTTGCTGTAATTAGAAGTTTAGAACAGCATGTGTCAGAAACAAGTGAAAAGTGCATAAGAACATGAAAATACTGCATTAGTCAGAACAAATGTCTATGATAAACACTAAACCTTTCTAAATAGGTATATTTAAACCTGATTTATTGGAAATTGCATAGATTTATAGAAGCACATGGTTTCTATTATTAATATAGAAAAACCTATTGTATGTAAAGCTTATGTATTGCATCATACAGACATGCAATGTGCACCATCTAGTGGTTAAAAAAGAGTACTACCATGAAAATATTTGTATTAAAGCAATGCATTGCCAGTATGATTATTGCACACTTAAAGTGTACCAGAGAGATAAAGATAATTATCTATAACACTGAATAACAGGGATATATATGTTATTAAATTTAGTAATGTTCATTGTTGTAACTACGTATTAAAATACTTTAGTTAAAATCGGTATTATATATATTGTTAATGGTTATAAACATGTGACTATAAAAATGTAAAAGATGTATTGTTATGTAAAAATTAAACTACTTCCAGCCATAAAGTCAGTGGTCATATCTCATGCTGTTTGTGTGATTCTTTGCAGTCCACGCCAAGCTGATCACCTTATCTCATCGCGTCTACAATCATCTGCTCTCTTAATTCACATTTTGAGGCCGGTAACATTTTGGGGGCTCGTCCGGGATACGTTGTGTTACCAGTGAGAGGGAAGCGCGAGACAAGCGTGAGCCTAGCTACAAGGAGAGTCGTGAGAGTCGTCTGCCTTGTGAGTGCAAGTCTTCAGATTGCAACAGAGATGGCGTCTCCTCATCGTGCGCTGATGTGGGATATCCGGAAACAAATTCATCTGCTTAATGAAGAACAGCTGCATAGCCTCGCTATTATGCTGGAAGATGAAAGAGACGTGGACGTTCCATCAGTGACTGGTACCAACGAAATGGAACTTGTTGAATTTATTGAAGACTACTTGAGAAGTGATCAGCTGGAAAAGTTGGAAGATCAAGGTATGTCTTACCTACTCATCATCCAAGACAAAATCAATGAACTAAAACTTAACAAGGAAAGTACACCAACTGTGGACATTGCAACCGCTGCAAAAAAAATAAGTAGTGGGACTGCAAGGACTGAACAGGTATCGGAGGTGGTGAGATTAACTGATGTTGTTGCTTTATTGCCACGTAGAGAATTTAAAATGAATGGTGGTGCAATTTCAGATCATGGTTCGGACATGAGTTACAGTAGCGTGTGCAGACAAATTGACGAGGGTCTAACAGAAAAATTCCCTGAATCTGAAATTATACGCACAGTGTTGAGAATAATCAAACCTGGTAATTTTAAAGATATGTTGACTGACAAAGATGATCTTACTGCTGCTGAATTGAAAAGGTTTTTGAAGTCACATATGAGAGAACGAAGTGGTAATGAGTTATTTCAGGACCTTAGCAATGCTACCCAGCAAGAAAGAGAAACAGCACAACAATTTGTTTACAGGCTAGTGGGGTTAAAACAAAAAGTTCTGTCTACATCACAACATGATAGGCGAGAGCTTAGCTATGACAAAAAACTGGTGCAAGGCATATTCCTTCATACACTGTATCAGGGACTAAATGAGAAAAATTCTAATGTTAGACGAGATATCAAGCCTTACGTGTCTGATTTGACAGTAACGGATGACTTTATCATAGAGCAAGTCACCAGATCAGTTGATGAGGAAACAGAAAGGCAGAGACGCTTAAACAGTGCTCCTAAACCAGGCATGTCCAAAGTCCGGCCCGCGGGCCAATCGCGGCCCGCAGTCCGGTTTTGAACGGCCCGCCTGGTGTGCTGCGGGATCAGGGCTGTCAAATGAGCCGATCCCCGGCACTGTGTGAAGCTCCGTCGGCTTCAAAAGTGAAAGTAAAGTGCAGAGGAGTGTGCTGTGCTCTCTGCTTCCCCCTACAGTGCAGTACCCGGCTGAATGAGGAAATGGAATGGAAAGGTACTGTACTACAAGCTAGATTCGTTTTAAAAAGGCTTCATTTATGTGTATGTGTGTGTGTGCATGTGTGTCTGTATGTATGTATGTGTGTGCATGTGTGTCTGTATGTATATGTGTGCATGTCTGTCTGTATGTATATGTGTGCATGTCTGTCTGTATGTATGTGCATGTGTGTCTGTATGTATGTGCATGTGTGTCTGTATGTATGTGCATGTGTGTCTGTATGTGTGCATGTGTGTCTGTATGTGTGTGTGCATGTCTGTCTGTATGTGTGTGCATGTCTGTTTGTATGCATGTGTGTGTATGTATGTATGTATGTGTGTGTGTGCATGTGTATCTGTATGTATGTGTGTCTGTATGTATGTGTGTCTGTGCATGTGTGTGCATGTCTGTATGTATGTGTGTGCATGTGTGTCTATATGTGTGTGTGTGCATGTGTGTGTGTGTCTGTGCATGTATGATTGCATGTGTGTGTGTTTCCATGTATGTCTGTATGTATGCGTATGTGCATGTGTGTCTGTATGTGTGCATGTGTGTCTGTATGTATATGTGTGCATGTGTGTCTGTATGTATGTGCATGTGTGTCTGTATGTATGTGCATGTGTGTCTGTATGTATGTGCATGTGTGTCTGTATGTATGTGCATGTGTGTCTGTATGTATGTGCATGTGTGTCTGTATGTGTGCATGTGTGTCTGTATGTGTGTGTGCATGTCTGTCTGTATGTGTGTGTGCATGTCTGTCTGTATGTGTGTGTGTGCATGTCTGTTTGTATGCATGTGTGTGCATGTGTGTATGTATGTATGTATGTATGTGTGTGTGTGCATGTGTATCTGTATGTATGTGTGTCTGTATGTATGTGTGTCTGTGCATGTGTGTGCATGTCTGTATGTATGTGTGTGCATGTGTGTCTATATGTGTGTGTGTGCATGTGTGTGTGTGTCTGTGCATGTATGATTGCATGTGTGTGTGTTTCCATGTATGTCTGTATGTATGCGTATGTGCATGTGTGTCTGTATGTGTGCATGTGTGTCTGTATGTGTGCATGTGTGTCTGTATGTATATGTGTGCATGTGTGTCTGTATGTATGTGCATGTGTGTCTGTATGTATGTGTATGTATGTGCATGTGTGTCTGTATGTATGTGCATGTGTGTCTGTATGTATGTGCATGTGTGTCTGTATGTGTGCATGTGTGTCTGTATGTGTGTGTGCATGTCTGTCTGTATGTGTGTGTGTGCATGTCTGTTTGTATGCATGTGTGTATGTATGTATGTATGTATGTATGTATGTGTGTGTGTGCATGTGTATCTGTATGTATGTGTGTCTGTATGTATGTGTGTCTGTGCATGTGTGTGCATGTCTGTATGTATGTGTGTGCATGTGTGTCTATATGTGTGTGTGTGTGTGTGTGTCTGTGCATGTATGATTGCATGTGTGTGTGTTTCCATGTATGTCTGTATGTATGCGTATGTGCATGTGTGTCTGTATGTATGTGCGTGTATGTCTGTCTGTATGTGTGTGCATGTATGTGTGTCTGTATGTGTGTCTGTATGTATCTGTGTGCATGTATGTGTGTGTGTGTGTGTGTGTGTGTATGTATGTCTGTATGTATGTGCGTGTATGTGCCTGTATGTATGTATGTATGTATGTACGTGTGTGCATGTGTCTGTATGTGTGTGTGTGCATGTGTCTGTATGTATGTAAGTATATGCATGTGTCTGTATGTGTGTATGTCTGTGTGTATGTGTATGCATGTGTGTTACTTTTAATCCAGACCCCCCCCCCATTCTTGTACCATCAGAACTGCTTTTGTGGTGCTTGTGTGTGTGATAGCAGCCAGGATTGCTGCTCCTCTGAAAAGCAATCCATATACAGATCGCTTTTTAGAGGCATTTGAAAGGTGGTAAAGAGGCATTATGTTGCCTCCTCACCACCTGTTTTAAGCCCGTAAATGTAGCATCACTATACCGCAACTGTGCAGTCCACACATTTGCAGGGTAGTTGCAGTGCAGGCCCATTCACCCTGAGCATACCTCCAGCTGCAGCCACAGCATGTGTACACCCCCAGCTGCTCCCTCTGCAGCTAAAGGGGGAGAAGTTGGGGGTGGTAAAAACAGCTCAACCATGTAGTTTTACTGCCCCTCCAATAAGCCCTTGGCTCACATCTGCATGGCTGCATGCTGTGTGTAGGGCAGCCCATGCATTTCAATGGGCTTCCATACCCACAAAAATGCAGGGAAAGAAGTCCCAGAGCTTTTTTTTTTTTTTATTGCGCTGCACCAAAAGCACCCCATGTTTCCAATGTGTGGGGTACCATTAAGACTTAACGGTACCCCTAAAGAACAGAGCATGCGTCTGTGTGTCGGGCAAACGAGCGCGACAAAGGCACAAGAATTTTTGTTGGGCCAGGTATGAGTGCTCGAATGACCGAATTTTAATGGTTCAAAGAATGTCAGGCAAAATGGTCGGCCCTCACACATGTTCACTTCATCGAATCTGGCCCTCTTTGAAAAAAGTTTGGACACCCCTGTCCTAAACATAAACCTCTTACTGTTCATTCATCCCAGACACCAGGGAATAGTGAAAAAGACACCTTGCAACAGAGAGTTGAGGGAGATGCTAGAGCAAATCACACTGCATTAATGGAACTAACAACACAGGTCTCTGCTCTCACAAAGAACCTGGAAAAGATGATGAAGCTAACTCCTATTGTTGGAAACCAAATGACTAAGCCACTAACCAATGTTCAAGTTCCAGATACAACTCACTGCAAGCCCAGGTGTGATGATTGCATTAAACGAGAGAGTCAGAACTGCTACCATTGTTTCTACTGTGGTTGGACAGGACACAGAGCGTTTGATTGCTTGAAGAAAAGAAGGCAGTCGGGAAACGACAGACGGTCACTGGGAAAGGGACAACCAGTGACCACCTCAAATGATCTGTCCCATGCTAAGGTAAACAGGGTATTCACCCACCGGTCAACTAGAACACTCCCAAAAGAGAATGGATTCTCCAAACAACACGTAGCACAATTAATTGGAGGAAAATGCCTGCTGTCATGTCAGATGAATGGTGTACCGGTTGACATGTTGATGGATACAGGAGCTCAGGTCAGCATTGTCGGGAAGGCATGGTTAGAAAAGTTTCTACCCAGCGTCTCCATTAGGCACATACAAGATTTACTTTGTGATGACAACTTATCCATTACAGCTGCAAATGGTTCTATCATTCCATTCATCGGGTGGATTGAAGTCTGCCTGGAATTCGAAAGTAGTGGACATGGAAACTTAGCCATTTATGTGCCAATGCTGGTCAGTGACTGCTGTAATGACAATCCAATTCTTGGGTTTAATGTTATCGAAGAATTGATCAGAGAAAACCGTGACCAACCAAACAGCACCCAAAACCTGACTATCTTGCTGAGTGAAGCTATGAAAGTAAGACAGAGTGTAGCGAATAACATTGTCAATGCTGTCAGTCAAGCAACTGACCCAGGAGAAATATTCGATAGTCGTATGGTCAAAGTGGGGAAGAAGGGACTCCAGATTAAAGGAGGCGAGCTCTGTGAAGTCAAATGCAGAATTAGAGCGTGGCCGAAAGGAGGAATCATGCCATTTGAACCACTTCCCGAATATCCAGTCGAGGAAGGACTTGAACTATTTCCTTCAGTGGTAGATGTGCCAAATGGGTTCTCTAAACTGGTGAAGATACCTATACTGAACCGTGCTCAACATGACATCTACCTTCCACCCAGAACAGTATTGGGTACCATTTCTCCAGCAGCTGAGATTCTACCATTGTCTCCAAACAAAGACAATGGAAAGGGAATTGACCAGAAGAAAAGGGTGTTTCATGTAAACCAGTTGAATCAAGTGGACACTGGAAATCAGCTACCCACTAACAAATCTGTTAAGTGGCACCCACCTGTCAATTTGGAAGATCTCTCAGAAGAAGAACAGGAGATAGCGAGACAAATGTTATATGATGAATCAGATGTCTTTGCTCGAGATGAGGGAGACATAGGATGCATCCCTAACCTGAAACTGAGGATAAATCTGAAAGATGAAACTCCTGTCCAGAAACGCTACAATTCGATACCGAAACCCCTATACAAAGAAGTGAAAGAATATATCCAAAACCTTCTTGACCGAGGTTGGGTAACAAAATCTTCTTCCGCATACTCATCACCAGTTGTTTGTGTTCGAAAGAAGGACAGTAGCCTACGACTATGTGTTGACTTTAGGGAGTTAAACCGAAAGACTATCCCAGATAGACATCCACTACCCAGAATACAAGATCTGCTGGATAGCTTAGGAGGATTTACGTGGTTCTCAATCCTGGACCAGGGTAGTGCGTATCATCAAGGCTTTGTGCATGAAGACTCCAGACATCTGACGGCTTTCAACACCCCCTGGGGACTTCTGGAGTGGAACCGTATTCCATTTGGATTAACGAATGCCCCAGCAGCTTTTCAGAGATGCATGGAGAATGTATTAGAGGGCATCAGAGACAAATGTTGTTCTCCATACTTGGATGACGTACTTTGCTACTCCAAAACTTTTCAGGAGCATGTCAATGATATTAGGCAAGTGCTTAGTCGAATGCATAAGCATGGTATCAAACTTAGACCGAAGAAGTGTGAACTCTTTAAACGACAGATTCGATACCTTGGATGAATGGTGTCAGAAGAAGGCATAAAAATTGACCCAAAAGATCTTGAAGCGGTATTACATTTGAAAAGGAAAGAACCAAAAACAGTGGGAGGAGTCAGATCTTTGTTAGGATTCCTGAGCTACTACAGGTCCTTCATTCAAGATTTCTCTCGACTTGCTAAACCACTGTATGAACTTTTGCAGAACACTGAGAAAGAATCTGCTACATCCATCCCCAAAAACAATCGGAGGGAATCTACAAAGAAAAACGGGAACAAAGCACAAGTGACATCTAAAACACTGATTCAATGGACACCCAAACATCAAGCTGTAGTATCCAGACTGGTGGACATGCTAACCAATCCACCAATTCTAGCATACCCTGATTTTGACTTACCCTTCGTCTTACACACTGATGCTTCCAATGAAGGCCTAGGTGCTGTACTATACCAACGACAAGGAGAAAAACGTTGTGTTATTGGGTTTGGCTCCAGAACATTGACTCCAGCAGAGCGCAATTACCATCTTCACTCTGGTAAACTTGAGTTTTTAGCTCTCAAGTGGGCAGTCTGTGACAAATTCAGAGATTACTTGTACTACGCTCCAACATTCACCGTTTACACAGACAACAACCCATTGACATATGTATTGAGTACTGCCAGACTGAATGCTGTGGGTCATCGCTGGGTTGGCGAGTTGGCTGATTTCCACTTCGATATCAAGTACAGGCCAGGTAAACAGAATGCAGACGCAGATACACTATCACGATTTCCGGTGGAACTCACGAAGAATCTGAGTGAGTACACAGAGCTTGTACCATCTGAGGTTGTGTCAGCTATGTGGCAAGGGAGCAAAGCTGTTGACGAAGAAGAGGCATTATGGGTGGCTTCATTGACTCTTCACTCAGAAAGTGATGTGGACGAAGAATTGCTGAAAGGACAGACAATCTGCCCAATGACTCAGGAGAATATCAGAGCATTACAACAAGACGATACCAACATTAGAGAAGTGGTCTGGCTTAAGGAGAACGACTGGATTCCAAACCACAAAGAAAAGGAGAGTATGACCAGCAAAACAAGACGTTTGATACATGAATGGAATAAACTCAGAGTCGATGAAGGAATCCTCTACCGACACTCTGGAACCAGAAAACAGCTAGTTCTACCAGAAAAGTTAAAACCATTGGTCTTAAGAAATCTTCATGATGACATGGGTCACATTGGTACTGAGAAGGTAACCCACCTAGCACGTGAAAGATTTAACTGGCCATTTATGCAAAAAGACATTGCTGAATATGTGCTGAAGAAGTGCAGCTGCATCAAACAAAAGCGTTCAAATATCACCGAAAGAGCACCTATGGGTTCGATTACTACCAGTTCACCTTTGGAGTTAGTATCCATTGATTATCTTCACTTGGAGAAAAGCAAAGGAGGATATGAGTATATACTTGTAATAGTTGACCATTTCACACGCTTTGCACAAGCGTATCCAACTAAGAACAAATCTGGAAAAATGGCGGCAGAAAAGATCTTTCAAGATTTCATACCACGTTTTGGCTATCCAGAGAAACTCCACCATGACCAAGGAAGAGAATTTGAAAACAACTTATTTCAGACATTGCAACGATTGGCAGGGATTTCTCATTCAAGAACTACTCCATACCATCCACAGGGTAACCCAGTGGAGAGACTGAACCGTACTTTGTTACAGATGCTTCGCACCTTAGAGGAAGAGAAAAAGTCAGATTGGAAAAAAAAAATCTTCCACTTATGGTTCATGCATACAATTGCACCAGGCATGAAGCCACAGGATACTCGCCATTCTTTCTATTGTATGGAAGATCTCCTCGTTTGCCAATTGACCTAATGCTCAACCTAAATTTGGAAAAGGAATCAGAAAGTCAACCAACATTTACTCAGAAATGGGCATCTAGAATGCAAGAAGCTTACAAAATAGCAAAAAATCATCTGCTAAAGGGAAGAAGTACTATGACAAAAAGATAAAAGGAGCACCTCTTCAACCGGGTGATCGGGTCTTAGTACGAAATCTCTCTGAAAGAGGAGGACCTGGTAAACTTCGTTCATACTGGGAAGAATCAGTACACAAAGTGGTAGAAAGAATCAAAGATGGGCCTGTGTACAAAATTCAGCCTGAAAGTGGTAAAAAGACTATTCCAGTACTGCACAGAAATCTTTTACTACCAGTAAATGACCTACCAATTGAAGGACACATTCCAAGAGTATCGATGAAACAAAGACAATCAAGTAACAGAAAGGATGCCAGAATGGATGTGGACCAGGAGGAGGAATGTTCAGATGAAGAAAGATGGTATTATCCTTATATACCAGAGACTACAGAAAGTCATGATCGTGTTGTGTCTCAACCAAACTCTCAAAACGTAGAGAAAATCCCATTAAGAGTTTCTGCTGAAGAGTTCTATCCTACAACTACCACACCCAATGTTGAACAAGAACAAAATGATGGAACAGTAGTTGGCGACCAAATCTGGGCTACAGACATGGTGGGACTAGACACTGCAGAATTACCCTCAGTAAGTCAAGACTTACCTGTGAACCAAGATATGCAAATGGAGAATGATGTTGATGGGGAAGACTCAACTCCTGTCAGAAGATCTACCAGACAAGCTAAGCCTAAAGAGATCTTTACATATGACACACTAGGTCAGCCAAGATACATACCAAGTCAGATTCACACCATACAAACTCCTACAATGCTAGCTACTCCCATGACATGCCAGGTAGTTAACGTAGCTCCTTGGTGGCAACAAGTACCTATTTGGGTTACTTAAATCACTAAATAGTGTTCAGATACCAATTGAGTTTAATGTCGGGAGCCATTAACTGAAGGAGGGGAGAGTGTGACGGACTGGGGTTTATATGGTCACAAAACAGACACCCCAAAGCAAAGTACATATTCATTTTTTTTTATTTTAGTTCTAAGTATGTCCCTTCTATTCTATTAATAACCAGTAGATGGCAGAGAAGGTACACAGAGTCTATATAAGGCCACACACCATGTGACTGGAAATTAAACTACTTCCAGCCATAAAGTCAGTGGTCATATCTCATGCTGTTTGTGTGATTCTTTGCAGGTATGTACTCTAAATTGTTTCTAATCTGTATTAACCTGTGATAGAAAGATTCCTAAACATCTTGAGCAGATGCAGAAAAAGTCTCAGCAGATTTTATGCTATAGTTTTGCTGTAATTAGAAGTTTAGAACAGCATGTGTCAGAAACAAGTGAAAAGTGCATAAGAACATGAAAATACTGCATTAGTCAGAACAAATGTCTATGATAAACACTAAACCTTTCTAAATAGGTATATTTAAACCTGATTTATTGGAAATTGCATAGATTTATAGAAGCACATGGTTTCTGTTATTAATATAGAAAAACCTATTGTATGTAAAGCTTATGTATTGCATCATACAGACATGCAATGTGCACCATCTAGTGGTTAAAAAAAGAGTACTACCATGAAAATATTTGTATTAAAGCAATGCATTGCCAGTATGATTATTGCACACTTAAGCCCCGTACACACGAGCGGACTTTTCAACATCCAAAGTCCGACGGACTGAGTCCGTCAGACTATTCGATCGTGTGTGGGCTGCAACGGACTTTTGACTCGCCTAAGTCCGAAGGACTTTAGAATATGGAACATGCTTCAAATTTTCCAGACGGAACTCCGCCGGACCCGGTCCCTTCGAAAAATTCGCTCGTGTGTATGCTATTCTGACGGACTAAAACCGACGCTAGGGCAGCTATTGGCTACTGGCTATGAACTTCCTTATTCGAATCCAGTCGTACGTCATCACGTTCAAATCCGTCGGAGTTTAGTGTGATTGTGTGTGGCCAAGTCCGCTCCGCCTAAAAGTCCGTCAGAACTCCGTCGGAACTCCGGCAGAACTCCGACGGAACTCCTTCGGAAGTCTGTCGGACATAAGTCCTCTCGTGTGTACGGGGCTTTAAAGTGTACCAGAGAGATAAAGACAATTATCTATAACACTGAATAACAGGGATATATATGTTATTAAATTTAGTAATGTTAATTGTTGTAACTACGTATTAAAATACTTTAGTTAAAATCGGTATTATATATATTGTTAATGGTTATAAACATGTGACTATAAAAATGTAAAGGATGTATTGTTATGTAAAATTAAACTACTTCCAGCCATAAAGTCAGGGGTCATATCTCATGCTGTTTGTGTGATTCTTTGCAGTCCACGCCAAGCTGATCACCTTATCTCATCGCGTCTACAATCATCGGCTCTCTTAATTCACATTTTGACACAGGGCCATGATGGTTTGGATTTTTTTTCACCTTTAATAATAAAACACCTTCATTTACAAATTGCATTTTGTGTTTACTTGTGTTGTCCTTGACTATTGTTTAAATTGGTTTGATGTTCCGAAACACTTAAGTGTGACAAACATGCAAAGGAACAGGAAATGAGGAAGGGGGCAAACACTTTTTCACACCACTGTATATATATATATATATAAATATATATATGACTTTTAGGTGCAGGTAAAGCATTGCAATTCCATTTTTTACATTTACAAACATGAAACCTTTGTATATTCGTAAAGTCAAGCCACCTACTGCAATTCCCAAGCAAAATGGGTGAAAGCAGACACGCACATACAGATTGCATATACAGGACAGAACACTCATACATGATGTAATAAGCATACAAGAACATAATATATACACGCACACCTAAAATAAAGTACTTACTCTTGTGGATTATTTTGTTGATCTTTCTAAGCGGATTGTTTTCTCTTAATTCCAGGTCAGACCATCGCTTTCTTAACTGGTCTTCTGTGCGTTCACCGCCATGGCGTTTGCGTAAAACACGTCGCACCTTCTCTAATATTGCACCTTTGCCCATGTTCATGTTGCTGTATACAGGCTCACGACAATCATAATCCTTCTTCTTCACCATGTCTACCATCTCCTCGAATGTCATGTTGGTGGCTTTCTTCCTTCTTCTGGTGACTGGACTTATTGGTGGACTTCCCTCCACCTCCACAATCTCCTCTCTTTGCACTATCTGTGGCCCGGCGCCTGGAGAATCTGCCATGTGCTCTGCCATGATGTCTGCAACTGTGCCCTGTATTATCCACGTTTAGCCCCCGGACCATTTTGCTGGTCGAAGACCAGACCACTTTTTGCGATTCGGCACTGCGTCGCTTTAACTGACAATTGCGCGGTCGTGCGATGTAACTCCTAAACAAAATTGACGTCCTTTTTTTCCCACAAATAGAGCTTTCTTTTGGTGGTATTTAATCACCCCTGCGGTTTTAATTTTTTGCGCTATAAACAAAAATAGAGCAACAATTTTTAAAAAAAAAAAACTCATTATTTTTTACTTTTTGCTATAATAAATATCCCACAAAAATATATAAAAAAAATTTTTTCCCTCAGTTTAGGCCGATACGTATTCTTCTACATATTTTTGGTAAAAAAAAAAAAAAAATCGCAATAAGCGATTATTGATTGGATTGCGCAAAAGTTATAGTGTTTACAAAATAGGGGATAGTTTTATGGCATTTTTATTAATTTTTTTTTTTACTAGTAATGGCGGCGATCAGCAATTTTTATTGTGACTGCGACATTATGGCGGACACATCGGACATTTTTGACACATGTTTGGGACCATTTTCATTTATACAGCAATCAGTGCTATACAAATGCAGTGATTCCTGTGTAAATGACACTGGCAGTGAAGGGGTTAACCAGTGGGTGGCAGTGTAGGAGTTAAGTGTTCCTAGGGCCATGTTACTAACTGTGGGGGGGCTGGGCTTTCTTTTAGTGAACACTGATCTCTGCTCCAATCACATGGAGCAGAGATCAGCATCACTAGTTGCTAGGCAGAATGGGGAAACGCTGTTTTACAACAGCATTTCTCCGTTCAGCCGCCCAGTGAGACGATCATGGGTATGCCCGCGGCGATCTAGTCCGCGGGACCCGCGACCGGACTCACGGGGGTCCCAAGCGGCGCGCTCGCGATGGCAGGGCAGCAAATTAAAACAGACGTACAGGTATGCCCATTTGCCTGCCTGTGCCATTCTGCCAATGTACGTCGGCGTGTGCCGGTCGGGAACCGGTTAAAGAAGAGGCGTGGCCTGTACATGATACATCGCATGTGATTATACGAACGTCCGTGGGTTCGTGATGTCATGTAAGAAGGAATATTCGAGGAATATTTGTTCGATAGATGATAATACAAAACAGAGATACCTGAGGCAAGTTTGATCTGGGGACTCTACAGTGGTGTGAAAAAGTGTTTGCCCCCTTCCTCATTTCCTGTTCCTTTGCATGTTTGTCACACTTAAGTGTTTCGGAACATCAAACCAATTTAACCACTTGCTTACTGGGCACTTAAACACCCTTCCTGCCCAGACCAATTTTCAGCTTTTGGTGCTCTCACACTTTGAACGACAATTACTCAGTCATGCAACACTGTACCCAAATGAATTTTGTTTCCTTTTTTTCCCACAAATAGAGCTTTCTTTTGGTGGTATTTGATCACCTCTGGGGTTTTTATTTTTTGCGCTATAAAAGAAAAAAGACCGAAAATTTTGAAAAAAAACGCATTTTTCTTTGTTTCTGTGATAAAATTTTGCAAATTATAATTTTTTTTTCATAAATTTTGGCCACAATTTATACTGCTACATATCTTTGGTAAAAATAACCCAAATTAGTGGATATTATTTGGTCTTTGTGAAAGTTAGAGAGTCTCCAAGCTGTGGTGCGAATCGCACAAAATTGATCACACCTGATGTACTGGTGGCCTATCTCATTTCTTGCGACCCGAACAAGTCAGGAAAGTACAAATACCCCCCAAATGACCCCTTTTTTGAAAGTAGACATTCCAAGGTATTTACTAAGATGCATGGTGAGCTTTTTGATGTTGTCATCTTTTTCCCACAATTCTTTGCAAAATGAAGATTTTTTTTTTTTCCTCACAAAATTTTCAATGTAATAGGTTATTTCTCTCACGTGGCATGTGTATACCACAAATGACACCCCAAAATACGTTCTGCTAATCCTTCTGAGTATTACGATACCAAATGTGTGAGACTTTTACACAGCCTGGCCACATACAGAGGCCCAATATTGAAATAGCACCATCAGGCGTTATAGGAGCATAAATTACACATCTTATTTCTCAACCACCTATTACAGTTTTGAAGGCCCTGGAGCACCAGGACAATGGAAATGCCCACAAAGTGACCCCATTTTGGAAAGCTAACACCCCAACGTATAATCTATGAGGCATAATGAGTCGTTTGAATGGTTCATTTTTTTTCCATAAGTTTTGGGAAAATGTGGAAAAAAATGAAAACGCATTTTTTTTACGCAAAGTTGTCCATTTATAAGATATTTCCAACACATAGCATGTACATAGCAAAAATGACACCCCAAAATACGTTCTACTACTCCTCCTGAGTATAACGATACCAAATGTGTGAGACTTTTACACAGCCTGGCCACATACAGAGGCCCAATATTGAAATAGCACCATCAGGCGTTCTAGGAGCATAAATTACACATTTCATTTCTCAACCACCTATTACACTTTTGAAGGCCCTGGAGCACCAGGACAAAGGAAATGCCCACAAAGTGACCCCATTTTGGAAAGCTAACACCCCAACGTATAATCTATGAGGCATAATGAGTCGTTTGAATTGTTCATTTTTTTCCAGAAGTTTTGGAAAAATGTGGAAAAAAAATGAAAACGCATTATTTTTACGCAAAGTTGTAAATTTATAAGATATTTCCAACACATAACATTTACATAGCAAAAATGACACCCCAAAATACGTTCTACTACTCCTCCTGAGTATAACGATACCAAATGTGTGAGACTTTTACACAGCTTGGCCACATACAGAGGCCCAACATGCAAGGAACACCATCAGGTGTTCCAGGGACACATAGCATGCACATACCAAGAATTACACCCCAAAATACATTCTGCCGAGAAAAGAGTAAACAAAAGATTACCTGTGGTTTTAGCAGCGCAGTTGTCCACAGGATGATAGCACTGGTCCAGGCAGCAGACAGGGACTTGGTCAGCAAAAGTGAACACAATTTTCCAGGCAACAGGCAGGTATACTGTCCATAGTCAATATTGGCAGCAGGCAGGGATACTGTCCATATACAGTCCAAGGTCAGTGCAGGCAGAGATCGTCAGCATTGCCAAAATATTGGTCCTGGTAGTAGGCAGGAACATGGTCCATCCATGTGGTGTGGTCAGTTCATGCGACAGGCAGAGGCATGATGGTATAGGTCCTACAGGCAGCAGGCAGAAGTAGGGCCTTGTTCAGGACAGAATGGGGATAGGGGTAGAGGCTTCTCCCACCCAAATCTCTTTGAAGCCTCCGAGTCTCCAGACCCTAGGAATGAGAAAACAAAGGAAATTGTCTTCTTCATCCAAAAAATCTATTCTGGAGCCCCTCACATATGTGAGACCCCTGTTATGAATCCCACTAGTCCACTGAGAGGGTACAAGATCAGTCCAAGAGGCAGGCAAAAGGCATGGTCAAACAGTCCAGGGTCAGTTCCAGATCAGGCAGAGGTATGTACAGAATCAGTAGGCAGAAGCATGGTTGAATAACAGTCCAGGGTCAGTTCCAGATCAGGCAGAGGCATAAACAGAATCAGTAGGCAGAAGCGTGGTCGAATAACAAGCCAGGGTCAGTTCCAGATCAGGCAGAGGTATGTACAAAATCAGTAGGCAGAAGCGTGGTCGAATAACAAGCCAGGGTCAGTTACAGAGCAAGCAGAGGCATAAGGGGTTTGAAGGTAAATGGCAGGAAGTGAGGGTTAGGGTTACCATACTTCACTAATAATTCACTAAAGTATGGTAACGGCGGAAACAGTCACCTATGCAGAGGCCTGGTTGGGAAGGGCATTGGGCACAATGATAAGTGGTGTCTCTTCTCACTCCTCGTTTGCTGCACACCCGACATTTTTTCTGATGTCTTCGGCCTGTTGGTCTGGGAGGGATTTTGTCAGGAAAGTGGCGTTCAGAGAGTCTGCTAATTACATCGGATCGAATGTTTTGTGGCGGGCCGTTGGGGTGTATAAGGGCAATGGTGATTTCCTCCTGGTAGCCAAGGAAAGGTATGGGTCTTTCTGTGGACTTACGATAAATGACATAGGTGTTGTATATGGCCAAATTAAAGAAATAAATTAAATTTTTTTTATACCACTTGTATGTTCTTCTCATGGCAAGATAGGGTTCGAGCATCTGGTCGTTCAAGTCGACACCCCCCATGAACATGTTGTACTCATGTATACAAGTGGGTTTTTGTATTGGGCCATCCCTCCTGGTGATCTCAACAAAAGTGTTGTTGTGGATCGAAGAAAGCATGTAGACATCCCTTCTGTCCCTCCACTTCACAGCCAAAATTTCCTCGTTCCGTAAGCTCGCCGCTTCGCCTTTTCTTAGCCTTTTGTTGACGAGGCTTTGAGGAAAGCCCTTCCGGTTCGTTCGTACGGTGCCACATGCTGGAGTTTGCATTCTATGGAGGTTGCGGAACAGGGGTAAACTTGTATAAAAATTGTCCACATAGAGATGGTAGCCTTTCTCCAGGAGTGGGTTTATGAGTTCCCAAACAACTTTTCCACTCGATCCAATGTATTCGGGGCAATTAGGGGGATGTAGCTGGCTGTCCTTCCCTTCGTATACCATGAAGGAATATGTATACGCTGTGTCTCGATCACACAACTTATACATTTTCACCCCATAGCGGGCCCTTTTGGAGGGAATAAATTGCTTTAGCCCCAGCCTGCCAGAAAATTTTATCAGGGACTCATCCACACATATGTGTTGGTCTGGGGTAAACAACTGGGGGAAAATCTGAGAAAAGTAATTTATCAGTGGCCGAATTTTGTAAAGTTTATCAAAATTTGGGTCATTCCGGGGAAGGCACTGGGTATTGTCATTAAAGTGTAGGAATCTCATTATCGTTAGATATCTGGTCCGGGACATTATTGAGAAAAAGATGGGCATGTGATAGATGGGGAGGGTTGACCAATATGCACGTATTTCATTTTTATTGTTTAGTCCCATACAAAATGTGAGGCCCAAAAAATTTTTAAACTCCTCCACTGTTAGGGCTCTCCACTCGTAGGGACGGGCATAAGAGGACGTTGGGTTACTTTCAATAAATTGTTGGGCATATAGGTTGGACTGGACCACAATGGATTCAAGCAAGTCCTCTGTAAAAATTAGGTGGAAAAAGTCCATCAGGGAAAAATTTTGTGTGTCCACCTGGACTCCTGGGTTGGCAGTGAAAGGGGGAACGTTGGCTTCTCCTGAGTTAGGAGGAAGCCACAAGGGGTTCTGGAGGGAATAGGGAAGGCTGGCATGGGACCTAACCCTTTGGGGCCGAGTTGACACCCCACTGGTACGTGGCCTTTGCCGAGGTACTGTGGTGCCGGTGGATGGCACTGGGTTGCCGGTGGATGGCTCTGCGGTGCTGGTGGATGGTACCGCCTCCTCACCAGTGCGCCTTCGTCTGACGGGCGGACTATCATCTTCCTCCTCTGAGGCTGTCATGGTACCACTGCTGAGGACAGGCTCGTAGTCCACGTCAGAGTCACAATCTGAATATGAGGAGGAATCCGAAGCGGAAACCTCCCCGTTGCTCTCGTCGGCTGCAAGGATATCATATGCCTCCTCAGCTGAATACAATCTTTGTGACATCTTTATTGATCACAAATGGCAATGACAGGCGACGCTGATGTGGCAGGTGACACTGACAGCACTGATCACAGGTGACACTGACGACACGTGGCACTGACAACACGTGGCACTGGAGGCAGATGGCACTGGAGGCAGATGGGGCTGACAGATGGGACTGACAGATGGGACTGACAGATGGGACTGACAGATGGGACTGACAGATGTGGCTGGCAGACAGATGTGGCTGACAGATGTGGCTGACAGATGTGGCCGACAGATGTGGCCGGCAGATGTGGCCGGCAGATGTGGCCGGCAGATGTGGCTGGCAGATGGCACTGGGGCTGGCACTGGCAGATGGCACTGGCTATTTGCTCTGGCTAATTGCTCTGGCAAATGGGGCTGGCAGATGGCACTGCGGCTGGCAGATGGCACTGGCGCTGGCACTGGCAGGTGGCACTGGCACTGGCGGCACTGGCACTGGCGGCACTGGCACTGGCGGCACTGGGGCTGACGGCACTGGGGCTGACAGCACTGGCACTGACGGATGGCACTGGCGCTGGCAGGTGGCGCTGGCAGGTGGCACTGGCACTGGCGGCACTGGGGCTGACGGCACTGGCAGGTGGCACTGGCAGGTGGCACTGGCGCTGGCACTGGCGGCACTGACGGCACTGGGGCTGGCAGGTGGCACTGGCAGGTGGTAGGTGGCACTGGCGCTGGCACTGGCACTACTGGCAGATGGCACTGCTGACAGATGGCACTGGGCTGACAGATGGTACTGGGCTGACAGATGGCACTAGGCTGACAGATGGCACTAGGCTGACTGATGGCACTAGGCTGACTGATGGCACTGGGCTGACAGTTGGCACTGGGCTGACAGTTGGCACTGGCACTGGGGCTGACAGATGTTAGTCACAGTAATTCAGTGTAACACTCACAGATCCGCTCTCTCTCCTCACACGCTGTCTCTGTGTGAGGAGAGAGAGACACGGCAATGGGAGATGATCTCATTTGTTTACATTTGAGATCATCTCCTATTGGCAGCTGTGATCGCTCTGTGAACGGCCGCTTTGATTGGCCGTTCACGGCGATCTGTATTCGCCTGTCTCCGGGAGGCACGGCGGATACAAAACTTCCGCGATGCACGCCCCCGGCGGCGCGCATTGCGGAAGTAAACACAAAGCCGTCCAGGGACGACCGCCCGGACGAACCCGCCTGCCCCACGGCCGTCATTCGGCTATAGGGCGGGCGGGAGGAGGTTAAACAATAGTCAAGGACAACACAAGTAAACACAAAATGCAATTTGTAAATGAAGGTGTTTATTATTAAAGGTGAAAAAAAATCCAAACCATCATGGCCCTGTGTGAAAAAGTGATTGCCCCCTAAACCTAATAACTGGTTGGGCCACCCTTAGCAGCAACAACTGCAACCAAGCGTTTGCGATAACGTGCAATGAGGCTTTTACAGCGTCCTGGAGGAATTTTGGCCCACTTATCTTTGCAGAATTGTCCTAATTCAGTTACATTAGAGGGTTTTCGAGCATGAACTGCCTTTTTAAGGTCATACCACAACATTTCAATAGGATTCAGGTCAGGCTAGGCCACTCCAAAGTCTTCATTTTGTTTTTCTTCAGCCATTCGGTGGTGGACTTGTTGGTGTGTTTAGGATCATTGTCCTGCTGCAGAACCCAAGTTCGTTTCAGCTTGAGTACATGAACAGATGGTCGGACATTCTCCTTCAGGATCTCTTGGTAGACAGCAGAATTCATAGTTCCTTTCTGGTGCAGGAGCTGAGGACATGAATGTGCCACGTTTGTGGTACTACAAAGTCCTGATGTTCTTTGCCCATTCAGATGATCCCAGAGAGAGTCCCATTCAGGGGTGGACTGACAACTTATGGGGCCCCCGGGCAATAAGAGATTATGGGGCCCCCAGGCTTACAGATGGCCGCCACGTGGCAGCCATTTTTTTTTTTTTTTTTAGAGGAGGGGCACCAAGCTCGGCGACATGCAGGGTGGCAGGAGACCTAGAGCTGGTGACCCAGTAAAGGCACCACGAGCCTCTCATGGGCAGTTCCACCTTAACATCATGGGCCCCTGGGCAAAATACTGCACTGGGACCCCTACCAGGGAGAACCATGGCGAACAATGGGCATGGTCACTGGGAGAGTCTTAACCACTTCAGCCCTGGAAGTATTTACCCCCTCCCTGACCAGAGCACTTTTTGCGATTCGGCACTGTGTCGCTTTAGCTGACAATTGCGCAGTCGTGCGAGGTTGTACCCAAACAAAATTGATGTCCTTTTGTTCCCACAAATATAGCTTTCTTTTGTGGGATTTTTAGTTTTTGCGCTATAAATGAAAAAAGGCAGACACTTTTTTTAAAGAGCAATATTTTTTACATTATACTATAAAAAAAAAAGTAAGATAGATAGAAAGATGGATAGATATATACACACACACATACATACATTTTTTTTCCAGAGTTTAGGCCAATATGTATTCTTCTATATTTTTTTGGTTAAAAAATAAAATCACAATAAACGTATATTGATTGGTTTGCGCAAAAGTTATAGCGTCTACAAAATAGGGGATAGATTTATGGCATTTTTATTATAATTTTTTTTTTTTTTTTACTAGTAATGACGGCGGGACTGTGACATTATGGCAGACAGATTGGACACTTTTGACATGCCCTACGGCAGAGCCCCCAGAGTGCCACCTTCCATGAATATCACACACACACACACACACACACACACACCTTTGCATCTTGGTGCTTGGTGAGGTAGGCAGCTGGCGGGCAAGGCCTTTAAAAAAAAAATAAAGCCACATGTTGCAGGCTCTGAACTGCGCATGTGCTATCGTAGAGCCAGCGGAATAGTGAACTGCAGTGGTTGACCTCAGATCGGGTAGTGGGGCATATGAATAAAAGCTGTGCACCGTGTTATCACTGGGCCTTGCTGCCTGATCCGAGGTTGAGCTCAGCAGTGCACCAATCAGATGGCTCCGAATGGCAACAAGGGCATTTTTCATGGGCACAGGATTGTTGGATCAAATTCTGTTGAGCGGCAGTGAGCACACATGGATGATACCGTATACACACACGCATGCACAGTACACACAGATGCACAGTATATACACAAACACATGCATGCACAGTATACATACACGCATGCACAGTAACACACAGACACAGTATACTTACAGACACACACACACACACACACACTAGTGCACAGTATACACACACACACACAGTATAGACACAGACACATGCCTGCACAGTATGTACATACACACACACACAGTATATATAGACACACAGTAGATACACACACACAGTAGTGCACAGTATAGACACAGACACATGCCTGCACAGTATATATACACACACACAGTATATACACACACACAGAGTATATATATATATTACACACAAACAGTACACATACAGTATACATATACACAGTACACACACCAGCACTTTTTACCCAAAAAAGTCTGATGGAACACACTGCTGCCTCCATCTCCTGGCATGCTGGGACTTGTAGTACCCCAGCAGCTCACAGACACAGGAATAGTAATGCATGGGAGGGGATTGTGCCTGTGTACTGGTAGGCAGGTAATGTGTAGCACAGATGGGGGGGAGACATTCAGCACATCCTCCAGAAGCAGTTCACTTCTCCTCAGACAAACGATCTAACTAGAGACAGGAAGAGCCCTGCTTGAGCAAACACAGCCTCCCCCCTCCCCCTGCTGACAAGGGTAAACCACTCATAATAATACATTCAGCTCACTTGCTTACCTTCTATCAGGCTGCAGGCTGTGCCCTCCTTCTTCTTCTTCTCTCCTCCAGCTGTCGGCATCTCCTGCTCATATCTCGAATAAGCCGCGCTGAAGAAGGGGGCGGGTACACTGTTTTCCCATTGGCTGAGGAGGCAGTGGAGAGGCGGGGCAACTACAATCTCGGGATTTTTACATTAAAAGTATGTCGGTAAGGGACATTTCAGGGACAGAAGTAAAAAAACACAGATTTTTTACATACTGTCCCTGTTTTTATTATGGCTGACAACCCTGATGGGGCCCCCTAGTGGCCGGGCCCTCGGTCCGTGACCGAGTGACCGAATGGTCAGTCCGCCCCTGGTCCCATTGTACTCTTCAAGCACGCGGGCCATCAGACTCCAGTGCGTTATCTGACACAGAGGATATATCCCAAACCAGTGTTTCTCAACTCCAGTCCTCCAGGCGCCCCAACAGGTCATGTTTTCAGGATTTCCCTCACATGAAACAGCCGTGGTAATTACTAACTGATCAAATCACCGGTGCAAAAATAATGGAGAGTCTTAAAACGTGAGCTGTTGGGGGCGCCTCGAGGAATGGAGTTGAGAAACACCGTCCCTAACACAGGCACAGGTACATTTTATGTTGGATCATATATTATATTCTTTATTTAAACAACTGCCAATAGAGTAGTGAATAAGTTGTGCACTACTATACTTTTTTGCATTATTATTTGTAAACTGAAAGTCAAACCAAAACCACAATATTAAAATCCGCATGTCATCTATATCCAGTAAAGCGTTCTTGTTACACTCATTGTGACACAAGGGTTAATCCACTGCATTGTTTACAATGGCCATTTCATCTCGTCTTCTCTGTTCCCTTCTTCCACTGTCTTCCATTGTCCCCAATCCATATTATATATAGCTGGATAGAATCCTGCCATGCAACTGCCCCCCCCCCCCCCCCCCGCCTACAGAATAATCGATTCTGACATGCATTGGCAGTTGGTAATCTAGGCCTTGCAGGAACTACATTTTGCACACCAGTACTGTCATTTCACCAGTCACCTGGCACAATCGTCCCACTGGGAACGTCTTCCATATCACCCGCAGATGTATGACACTGTAAATAATTGTGTAGCATACAGCCGCACTCCACAATAATGTCCACTTTTTCCACCGCTACATTCGTAGTGATGTGGAAGATTCTGAATCTGCCGGTCGTAATGCCAAACGCATTCTCAACCCCCCCGTCTTGCCCTAAACGGGCGATAATTGGATATCTTCTGTCGAGCTGTTAAATGATGTAAGGGATAAGGTTTCAAGAGATGTTCATGCAAAGCAAATGTGCCGTCCCCAATGAAGACGACATTCAGTCCTTCCACAGACTCACTTGAAGATGGAAGAAGCAAAACACTTCCTTCCAGTCCGTTCAGGAATGAACTCCGCTGTATTACTCCTCCATCTGAGTTTCTACCATTTCTCCCAATGTCCAGGTATATGAATTCCTATTTTGCATTGACGATCGCCATTAAATATTATGCTAAAGAACCCTTTGTAATTGTAATAGTAGGATCCGGAATTGGCTGGTGGGGTGATCCTTACATGTTTCCCATCAATTGCACCTCCACAATTCGGGAAATTCCACATATCCTGGAATTCTTTAGTAAGGTCTTCCCATTCCTGGGAATTTGTGGGAAACGGTTGGTAAAAAAAGAAATAGGAGTATTTAGCATTGATGGTAATAGATTAATTACTGTTTTAATTATTTTCTATAGGATACTCCATGCCCACTACCACAGCAGCCAGGGCCACCCGCTACCACAGCAGCCAGTGCCACCCGCTACCACAGCGGCCAGGGCCATCCACTACCACAGCGGCCAGGTCCACCCACTACCACAGCAGCCAGGGCCACCCGCTACCACAGCAGCCAGGGCCACCCCCGCTACCACAGCAGCCAGGGTCACCCGCTACCACAGCAGCCAGGGCCACCCACTACCACAGCAGCCAGGGTCATAAACTACCACAGCAGCCAGGGCCATCCACTACCACAGCAGCCAGGGCCATCCACTACCACAGCAGCCAGGGCCATCCACTACCACAGCAGCCAGGGCCATCCACTACCACAGCAGCCAGGGCCATCCACTACCACAGCAGCCAGGGCCATCCACTACCACAGCAGCCAGGGCCATCCACTACCACAGCAGCCAGGGCCATCCACTGCCACAGCAGCCAAGGCCATCCACTACCACAGCGGCCAGGGCCATCCACTACCACAGCAGCTAGGGCCATCTGGTCTGAGGGCTCAGAGAATGTAAGATTATGATACTTCCACTTTACTGAAGAATGCATCATCCATTATGGAAGAGAAGGACGATGAGATTGATGCTGTGGGTTACCTTGTTGCACACAAGCTACGCAAGATGTCTATGCAACAGCATGACTTGTTTGAATCTCTGCTACATAAAATGATTGGCATTGGACTAAAGGGACATCTAAGAGCAAACACTGATCTTATAGGGTATCGGGGATGCACATCCCACACACCTATACCATCTATCCCAAACCGGTAGATGTCCCAACAACAAGGAACCACAAGCTGGGCAATGCACCAGGAACAAAAATAAATAAAAAAGGTGATCATCGCAAACTATATACCAAATATTACTACAAAGATGGAAAATCCTTGTATGATATGTATTCTACTTCATAGATAAAGTGCAATAAATCAATAATTATATCAATACTATTGGTGAATCCGAATGAAAATTGCTGCTGTGCATGCGATTATTTATCTGCTGTGCACCAGGAACACCATCAAGGTCCTTGGTTTCGTGATCCACACTATAGTAATTTGTGACTAGAACAATACATTTTCTTTACTGTTCTTGTTGATATTAAAATGGTTATTGTTACCGTATATACTCAAGTATAGGCCGACCCGAATATAAGCCGAGGCCCCCAATTTACCCCAAAAAAACTGGGAAACTTATTGACTCGTGTATAAGCCGAGGGTGAGACATGCCTGTCCATCCCTGTGTGTCCGTCCATCCCTGTGTGTGTCCGTCCATCCCTGTGTGTGTTTCCGTCCATGCCTGTGTGTGTGTCCATCCATCCCTGTGTGTGTGTCCATCCATCCCTGTGTGTGTCCATCCATGCCTGTGTGTGTGTCCATCCATGCCTGTGTGTGTGTCCATCCATCCCTGTGTGTGTGCCCATCCATCCCTGTGTGTGTGTGTCCATCCATCCCTGTGTGTGTCCATCCATGCCTGTGTGTGTGTCCATCCATGCCTGTGTGTGTGTCCTTCCATGCCTGTGTGTGTGTCCATCCATGCCTGTGTGTGTGTCCATCCATCCCTGTGTGTGTGTCCGTGCAGCCTTGTGTGTCCAGCCTACCTGTGTCCCGAGCCTCCGTCCCGTCCCGAGCCTCCGTCCCGTCCCGTCCCGAGCCGAGCCGAGCCTCCGTCCCGTCCCGAGCCTCCGTCCTTCTGCCATGCCAGGATCGCCGCTCTTCGTTGGCGCCTCGGCGGCCATTCCACTGTTCAAAAGCCGTGCCTCCGTCTGTGATAGGCGGAACACTCAATTTCCCAGCAGTCTGTGTTCCGCCTATCACGGACATCCTCTCATCCTCGTCCGTAGTATGAGGATGAGCGGATGTCCGTGATAGGCGGACCACTGACTGCTGGGAAATTGAGTGTTCCGCCTATCACAGATGGAGGCGCGGCTTTTGAATAGTAGAATGGCCGCCGTCTGTCTGCTCGACATGCTGATCGAGCAGGCAGACGGCGATGACTCGAGTATAAGCCGAGGGGGGCACTTTCAGCCTCAAAAAAGAGGCTGAAAATCTCGGCTTGTACTCGAGTATATACGGTAAATAAAAAAAAAATAGATTCTGTTTCAAAACGTCTCTTTTTGGAAATGGCGCACTTCTTGTTATGGATTTTCTTGGAAGAAATACATTTTTTTTTCCCCATTTAGGACACAATTTTACATATTTCAACGCTGTTCCATATGTAGTCATGTAACAGAAATCTAATGCCATGTACACACGAGCGGACGTCGAGGGACCAGGTCTGACGGTCTTCCCGAATGAATGGACTTGGCCACACACAATCACAGCAAAGTCCGATGGATTGGAACGTGATGACGTACGACTCAGCTCGAATAAGGAAGTTCATAGCCAGTAGCCAATAGCTGCCATCGCGTCGGTTTTTTGTCCGTCGGACTAGCATACGCACGAATGGATTTCTCGGTCCGGCGGAGTTCCGGTGGAAAAATGTAAAACACGTTCTATTTCTAAAGTCCGCCAGATTTTTGGCAAGCAAAAGGTCCGATGGAGCCCCACGCACGATCGAATTGTCCGATGGATTCGTTCCGTCGGACCTTTGCTGTCAGAAAGTCCGGTCGTGTGTACGCGGCATAAGAGTTCACCATGTTTTCTTACCTTTAATTCCCCTTTCACACCGAGGGCGTTTTGCAGGCGCTATAGCGTTAGAAATAGTGCCTGCAATCCACCCTAAAAAAGCTGCACCATTGTCTGTAGTGTGATGCCCCGAGGGCTCTGACACCGGAGCGGTGCGCTGGCAGGATGTCAGGAAAAGTCCTGCCAGCAGCTTCTTTGGAGTGGTGCGTTTACCGCTCCTCCACCGCTGCTCCCCATTTAAATCAATGGGGCAGCGATGTAATGCCGCCGGCAAAATGCGCTATTGCGGCGTATTGTTTTTACCTTTTCTCGAGCCGATAGCAGGGGGTAAAAGCGCCCCGCTAGCACCCAAAATGCGCTGCAAATCTGATGGTAAAACAGCGCTAAAAATAGCAGCGTTTTACCGCCGACGCTATGGGCAGCGTGCTGTGAAAGGGGTCTTAATACTGTGGTTGGAGCACCTTTACTATGACCTCACATGTCTCCGGTATAATCCGACCTAATGATTGGGCAGAAATTCCGGTTGTAAACTTCAAGGGGTTGTAAAGGTTTGTTTTTTATTTTCTACATAGGTTCCTCTAAGCTAGTGCATTGTTGGTTCACTTACCTTTTCCTTCGATTTCCCTTCTAAATGTTTTTTTTCTTTGTCTGAATATCTCACTTCCTGTTTCTCCTCAGTAAACTTCTCACCATCATCCGAGCTGGTGGTTAGTCAGCCAGAACAGCTTACTGAACAGCTTACTGAGGAGGAACAGGAAGTGAGAAATTCAGACAAAGAAAACAAAGAAAAAAAACATTTATAAGGGAAATCGAAGGAAAAGGTATGTGAACCAACAATGCACTAGCTTAGAGGAACCTATTTAGAAAATAAAAAAACAAACCTTTACAACCCCTTTCATGTCTTCAAAAGAGCGCCCTGTAGCCAGGAAACGGAGGGTTGCCATGAGCCTCTCCTCTGCGCTGACAGCCTTTCTCACACAGGGGGTCTTGTTTGGTGATATGCGGCCGCACACGCCATAACAGCGTCTCAAATGACTCCGGTGACCTCCGGAAATCATTTGGATAATCCTCAGGATTATTTTCCCTCAGGGTTGTCAATAGATTTACATGTGAGAATTTCTCAGGCTGCGGGAGCCAGCATTTCCTCCACACTCTTCTCTTCCTTCTGTTTCTTCTCTTTTCTTCTCTTCCTCCAAGGCTATTATTCCAATTACCATGGCCGCCATTTTTTCTGCTTTCTATTGTACCTCTTGAAAGGCATTTTCTCAGAAGGTATGAATGTGCGCTCCAAAGAGCGACTGCTCGTTTCCTACTTGGCGCGACCCGATTTTGTACAGTAGGGGGTGTGGTTAAAAAGGTTACAAAATATGACATCACTTCCTCTATTGGCGAGAAAACATAGTGTTTTGTCGTACGATTTCCGTACCTAATTGATGGTACACTCGCATGCTGTTGTGCCGTTTTTGTTTATCGCTCGACGGGTCGTCCGAAATTCGCATCGTGTATGTCCTGCATAAGGGCTCATTCACATCGCGCTGCATTCTGATGAGTGATCCACATTCACATCGCTCTTCAGAGGTCATGT